>NC_083410.1:64764575-64899125 GCF_020745735.1 Hemiscyllium ocellatum | reverse complement strand
CTCTCGCTCTCGTTCTCACGCTCTCGTTTTCTCTCTTGTTCTCGTTCTCTCTCGCTCTGTTTTCTCTCTCGCTCTCGTTTTCTCTCTCGCTCTCGTTTTGTCTCTTGCTCTCGTTTATCTGTCGTTCTCGTTCTCTCGCTCCTGTTTTTCTCTCTCTCGCTCTCGTTTTCTCACTCTCACTCTCGTTTTCTCTTTCGGTCTCGTTCTCTCGCTCTCGTTCTCGTTCTCTCGCTCTCGTTTTCTCTCTCTCTCGCTCTCGTTTTATCTCTTGCTCTCGTTTTATCTGTCGTTCTCGTTCTCTCGCTCCTGTTTTCTCTCTCTCGCTCTCGTTCTCTCGCTCCTGTTTTCTCTCTCTCGCTCTCGTTTTCTCTCGCTCTCGTTTTCTCTCGCTCTCGTTTTCTCTCGCTCTCGTTTTCTCTCGCTCTCGTTTTCTCTCGCTCTCGTGCTCTCTCGCTCTCGTGCTCTCTCGTTCTCGCTCTCGTTTTCTCTCTCGCTCTCGTTTTCTCTCTCGCTCTCGTTTTCTCTCTCGTTATCGTTCTCTCTCGCTCTCGTGCTCTCTCGTTCTCGCTCTCGTTTTCTTTCTCGCTCTCGTTTTATCTCGCTCTCGTTTTATCTCTCGCTCTCGTTTTATCTCTCGCTCTCGTTTTATCTCTCGCTCTCGTTTTCGTTCTCTCGCTCTCGTTTTCTCTGTCGTTCTCGTTTTCTCTCTCGCTCCTGTTTTCTCTCTCGCTCCTGTTTTCTCTCTCGCTCCTGTTTTCTTTCTCTCGCTCTCGTTTTCTCACTCTCACTCTCGTTTTCTCTTTCGGTCTCGTTCTCTCGCTCTCGTTCTCGTTCTCTCGCTCTCGTTTTCTCTCTCGCTCTCGTTTTCTCTCTCTCTCGCTCTCGTTTTATCTCGCTTTCGTTATCGTTCTCTCTCGCTCTCGTGCTCTCTCGTTCTCGCTCTCGTTTTCTCTCTCGCTCTCGTTTTCTCTCTCGCTCTCGTTTTCTCTCTCTCGCTCTCGTTTTCTCGCTCTCGTTTTATCTCGCTCTCGTTTTATCTCGCTCTCGTTTTATCTCGCTCTCGTTTTATCTCGCTCTCGTTTTATCTCGCTCTCGTTTTATCTCGCTCTCGTTTTATCTCTCGTTCTCGTTCTCTCTCGCTCCTGTTTTCTCTCTCGCTCTCGTGTTTTCTCTCTCGCTCTCGTGTTTTCTCTCTCGCTCTCGTGTTTTCTCTCTCGCTCTCGTGTTTTCTCTCTCGCTCTCGTTTTATCTCGCTTTCGTTATCGTTCTCTCACTCTCGTGCTCTCTCGTTCTCGCTCTTGTTTTCTCTCGCTCTCTTGTTTTCTCTCGCTCTCTCGTTTTCTCTCGCTCTTGTTTTCTCTCGCTCTTGTTTTCTCTCGCTCTTGTTTTCTCTCGCTCTCGTTTTCTCTCGCTCTCGTTTTCTCTCGCTCTCGTTTTCTCTCGCTCTCGTTTTCTCTCGCTCTCGTTTTCTCTCGCTCTCGTTTTCTCTCGCTCTCGTTTTCGTTCTCTCGCTCTCGTTGTATCTTGCTCTCATTTTCTCTGTCGTTCTCTCGCACTCTTGTTTTCTCGCTCCTGTTTTCTGTCTCGCTCCTGTTTTCTCTCTCGCTCTCGTTTTCTCTCTCGCTCTCGTTTTCTCTCTCGCTCCTGTTTTCTTTCTCTCGCTCTCGTTGTATCTTGCTCTCATTTTCTCTGTCGTTCTCTCGCACTCTTGTTTTCTCGCTCCTGTTTTCTGTCTCGCTCCTGTTTTCTCTCTCTCGCTCTCGTTTTCTCTCTCGCTCTCGTTTTCTCTCTCGCTCCTGTTTTCTTTCTCTCGCTCTCGTTTTCTCACTCTCACTCTCGTTTTCTCTTTCGTTCTCGTTCTCTCGCTCTCGTTCTCGTTCTCTCGCTCTCGTTTTCTCTCGCTCTCGTTTTCTCTCTCGCTCTCGTTTTGTCTCTTGCTCTCGTTTTATCTGTCGTTCTCGTTCTCTCGCTCCTGTTTTCTCTCTCTCGCTCTCGTTTTCTCTCTCTCTCGCTCTCGTTTTCTCACTCTCACTCTCGTTTTCTCTTTCGGTCTCGTTCTCTCGCTCTCGTTCTCGTTCTCTTGCTCTCGTTTTCTCTCTCTCTCGCTCTCGTTTTATCTCTTGCTCTCATTTTATCTGTCGTTCTCGTTCTCTCGCTCCTGTTTTCTCTCTCTCGCTCTCGTTTTCTCTCGCTCTCGTTTTCGTTCTCTCGCTCTCGTATCTTGCTCTCATTTTCTCTGTCGTTCTCGTTCTCTTGCACTCTTGTTTTCTCGCTCCTGTTTTCTGTCTCGCTCCTGTTTTCTCTCTCTCTCGCTCTCGTTTTCTTTCTCTTGCTCTCGTTTTCTTTCTCTCGCTTTCGTTTTCTCTCTCTCGTTCTCTCGCTCTCGTTTTCTCACGCTCTCGTTTTCTCTCTCGTTCTCGTTCTCTCTCGCTCCTGTTTTCTCTCTCGTTTTCTCTCTCTCTCTCTCGTTTTCTCTCTCTCTCTCTCGTTTTCTCTCTCTCGCTCTCGTTTTCTCTCTCTCTCGTTTTCTCGTTCGCTCTCGCTCTCGTTTTCTCTCTCTCTCGCTCTCGTTTTCTCTCTCTCGCTCTAGTTTTCTCTCTCTCGCTCTCGTTTTCTTTCGCTCGCTCTCGTTTTCTTTCGCTTGGTCTCGTTTTCTTTCGCTCGCTCTCGTTTTCTCTCTCTCGCTCTCGTTTTCTCTCTCTCGCTCTCGTTTTATCTCGCTCTCGTTTTCTCTCTCGCTCTGTTTTCTCTCTCTCGCTCCTGTTTTCTCTCTCTCGCTCTCGTTTTCTCTCGCTCTCGTTTTCTCTCTCTTGCTCTCGTTTTCTTTCTCTCGCTCTCGTTTTCTCTCTCTCGCTCTCGTTTTATCTCGCTCTCGTTTTCTCTCTCGCTCCTGTTTTCTCTCTCTCGCTCTCGTTTTCTCTCGCTCTCGTTTTCTCTCTCTCGCTCTCGTTTTCTCTCTCTCGCTCTCGTTTTCTCTCTCCCTTTCTCTCGTTTTCTCATTCGCTCTCGCTCTCGTTATCGCTCTCTCTCGCTCTCGTGCTCTCTCGTTTTCTCTCTCGCTCTCGTTTTCTGTATCGTTTTCTGTCTCGCTCTCGTTTTCTGTCTCGCTCTCGTTTTCTGTCTCGCTCTCGTTTTCTGTCTCGCTGTCGCTCTCGTTTTCTCATTCGCTCTCGCTCTCGTTATCGTTCTCTCTCGTTCTTGTGCTCTCTCGTTCTCATGCTCTCTCGTTCTCGCTCTCGTTTTCTGCCTCGCTCTCGTTTTCTGTCTCGCTCTCGGTCTTGTTTTCTCTCGCTCTTGTTTTCTCTCGCTCTTGTTTTCTCTCTCGCTCTCGTTTTCTCTCTCGCTCTCGTTCTCTCGCTCTCGTTTTCTCTCTCGCTCTCGTTTTCTCTCTCGCTCTCGTTTTCTCTCGCTCTCGTTTTCTCTCGCTCTCGTTTACACTCTCGCTCGTTCTCGTTCTTTCGCTCTCGTTTTCGCTCTCGCTCTCGTTTTCGCTCTCGCTCTCGTTTTCGCTCTCGCTCTCGTTTTCTCTCTCGCTCTCGTTTTCTCTCTCGTTCTCGTTCTCGTTATCTCGCTTTCGTTTTCTCTCTCTCGCTCTCGTTTTCTCTCTCTCGCTCTCGTTTTCTTTCGCTCGCTCTCGTTTTCTTTCACTCGCTCTCGTTTTCTCGCTCTCGCTCTCGTTTTCTCTCTCGCGCTCTCGTTTTATCTCGCTCTCGTTTTCTCTCTCGTTATCGTTCTCTCTCGCTCTCGTGCTCTCGTTCTCGCTCTCGTTTTCTTTCTCTTGCTCTCGTTTTCTTTCTCGCTCTCGTTTTCTCTCTCTCGCTCTCGTTTTCTCTCTCGCTCTCGTTCTCTCTCGCTCTCGTTCTCTCTCTCGCTCTCGTTCTCTCTCGCTCTCGTTTTCTCTCGCTCTCGTTTTCGTTCTCTCGCTCTCGTTTTCTCTGTCGTTCTCGTTCTCTCTCGCTCCTGTTTTCTCTCTCGCTCCTGTTTTCTCTCTCGCTCCTGTTTTCTCTCTCGCTCCTGTTTTCTTTCTCTCGCTCTCGTTTTCTCACTCTCACTCTCGTTTTCTCTTTCGGTCTCGTTCTCTCGCTCTCGTTCTCGTTCTCTCGCTCTCGTTTTCTCTCTCGCTCTCGTTTTCTCTCTCTCTCGCTCTCGTTTATCTCGCTTTCGTTATCGATCTCTCTCGCTCTCGTGCTCTCTCGTTCTCGCTCTCGTTTTCTCTCTCGCTCTCGTTTTCTCTCGCTCTCGTTTTCTCTCTCGCGCTCTCGTTTTCTCTCTCTCGTTCTCGCTCTCGTTTTATCTCGCTCTCGTTTTCTCTCTCGTTCTCGTTCTCTCTCGCTCCTGTTTTCTCTCTCGCTCCTGTTTTCTCTCTCGCTCTCGTGTTTTCTCTCTCGCTCTCGTGTTTTCTGTCTCGCTCTCGTGTTTTCTCTCTTGCTCTCGTGTTTTCTCTCTCGCTCTCGTTTTCTCTCTCGCTCTCGTTTTCTCTCTCGCTCTCGTTTTCTCTCGCTCTCGTTTTCGTTCTCTCGCTCTCGTTTTCTCTGTCATTCTCGTTCTCTCTCGCTCCTGTTTTCTCTCTCGCTTCTGTTTTCTCTCTCGCTCCTGTTTTCTCTCTCGCTCCTGTTTTCTCTCTCGCTCCTGTTTTCTTTCTCTCGCTCTCGTTTTCTCACTCTCACTCTCGTTTTCTCTTTCGGTCTCGTTTTCTCTCTCTCGTTCTCGTTCTCTCGCTCTCGTTTTCTCTCTCGCTCTCGTTTTCTCTCTCTCTCGCTCTCGTTTTATCTCGCTTTCGTTATCGATCTCTCTCGCTCTCGTGCTCTCTCGTTCTCGCTCTCGTTTTCTCTCTCGCTCTCGTTTTCTCTCTCGCTCTCGTTTTCTCTCTCTCGTTCTCACTCTCGTTTTATCTCGCTCTCGTTTTATCTCGCTCTCGTTTTATCTCACTCCTGTTTTCTGTCTCGCTCTCGTGTTTTCTCTCTCGCTCTCGTGTTTTCTCTCTCGCTCTCGTGTTTTCGTTCTCTCGCTCTCGTTTTATCTCGCTTTCGTTATCGTTCTCTCGCTCTCGTGCTCTCTCGTTCTCGCTCTCGTTTTCTCTCTCGCTCTCGTTTTCTCTCGCTCTCGTTTTCGTTCTCTCGCTCTCGTTGTATCTTGCTCTCATTTTCTCTGTCGTTCTCGTTCTCTCGCACTCTTGTTTTCTCGCTCCTGTTTTCTCTCTCTCTCGCTCTCGTTTTCTTTTTCTTGCTCTCGTTTTCTTTCTCTCGCTTTCGTTTTCACTCTTTCGTTCTCTCGCTCTCGTTTTCTCACGCTCTCGTTTTCTCTCTCGTTCTCGTTTTCTCTCTCTCGCTCTCGTTATCTCTCTCTCTCGTTTTCTCGTTCGCTCTCGTTTTCTCTCTCTCTCGCTCTCGTTTTCTCTCTCTCGCTCTCGTTTTCTCTCTCTCGCTCTCGTTTTCTTTCGCTTGCTCTCGTTTTCTCGCTCTCGCTCTCGTTTTCTCGCTCTCGCTCTCGTTTTATCTCGCTCTCGTTTTATCTCGCTCTCGTTTTCTCTCGCTCTCGTTTTCTCTCGCTCTCGTTTTCTCTCTCGTTATCGTTCTCTCGCTCTCGTTTTCTCTCTCTCGCTCTCGTTTTTCTCTCTCTCGCTCTCGTTTTCTCTCTCGCTCTCGTTTTCTCTCTCTCGCTCTCGTTTTCTTTCGCTTGCTCTCGTTTTATCTCGCTCTCGTTTTATCTCGCTCTCGTTTTCTCTCGCTCTCGTTTTCTCTCGCTCTCGTTTTCTCTCTCGTTATCGTTCTCTCGCTCTCGTTTTCTCTCTCTCGCTCTCGTTTTCTCTCTCTCGCTCTCGTTTTCTCTCTCGCTCTCGTTTTCTCTCTCTCGCTCTCGTTTTCTTTCGCTTGCTCTCGTTTTCTCGCTCTCGCTCTCGTTTTCTCGCTCTCGCTCTCGTTTTCTCTCGCTCTCGTTTTCTCTCGCTCTCGTTTTCTCTCTCGTTATCGTTCTCTCTCTCGTTATCGTTCTCTCGCTCTCGTTTTCTCTCTCGCTCTCGTTTTCTCTCTCGCTCCTGTTTTCTTTCTCTCGCTCCTGTTTTCTTTCACTCGCTCTCGTTTTCTCACTCTCACTCTCGTTTTCTCTTTCGGTCTCGTTCTCTCGCTCTCGTTCTCGTTTTATCTCTCTCGTTTTATCTCGCTCTCGTTTTATCTCGCTCTCGTTTTATCTCGCTCTCGTTTTCTCTCTCGTTCTCGTTCTCTCTCTCTCGCTCCTGTTTTCTCGCTCTCGCTCCTGTTTTCTCGCTCTCGCTCCTGTTTTCTCGCTCTCGCTCCTGTTTTCTCGCTCTCGCTCTCGTTTTATCTCTCTCGCTCTCGTTTTCTCTCGCTCTCGTTTTCTCTCGCTCTCGTTTTATCTCTCGTTCTCGTTCTCTCTCGCTCCTGTTCTCTCTCTCGCTCTCGTTTTCTCTCTCTCGCTCTCGTTTTCTCTCTCTCGCTCTCGTTTTCTCTCTCTCGCTCTCGTTTTCTCTCGCTCTCGTTTTCTCTCTCTCGCTCTCGTTTTCTCTCTCTCGCTCTCGTTTTCTCTCTCTCGCTCTCGTTTTCTCTCTCTCGCTCTCGTTTTCTTTCTCTCGCTCTCGTTTTCTCTCTCGTTTTCTCTCTTGCTCTCGTTTTCTCTCTCTCTCGCTCTCGTTTTATCTCGCTTTCGTTATCGATCTCTCTCGCTCTCGTGCTCTCTCGTTCTCGCTCTCGTTTTCTCTCTCGCTCTCGTTTTCTCTCTCGCTCTCGTTTTCTCTCTCTCGTTCTCACTCTCGTTTTATCTCGCTCTCGTTTTATCTCGCTCTCGTTTTATCTCACTCCTGTTTTCTGTCTCGCTCTCGTGTTTTCTCTCTCGCTCTCGTGTTTTCGTTCTCTCGCTCTCGTTTTATCTCGCTTTCGTTATCGTTCTCTCGCTCTCGTGCTCTCTCGTTCTCGCTCTCGTTTTCTCTCTCGCTCTCGTTTTCTCTCGCTCTCGTTTTCGTTCTCTCGCTCTCGTTGTATCTTGCTCTCATTTTCTCTGTCGTTCTCGTTCTCTCGCACTCTTGTTTTCTCGCTCCTGTTTTCTCTCTCTCTCGCTCTCGTTTTCTTTTTCTTGCTCTCGTTTTCTTTCTCTCGCTTTCGTTTTCACTCTTTCGTTCTCTCGCTCTCGTTTTCTCACGCTCTCGTTTTCTCTCTCGTTCTCGTTTTCTCTCTCTCGCTCTCGTTATCTCTCTCTCTCGTTTTCTCGTTCGCTCTCGTTTTCTCTCTCTCTCGCTCTCGTTTTCTCTCTCTCGCTCTCGTTTTCTCTCTCTCGCTCTCGTTTTCTTTCGCTTGCTCTCGTTTTCTCGCTCTCGCTCTCGTTTTCTCGCTCTCGCTCTCGTTTTATCTCGCTCTCGTTTTATCTCGCTCTCGTTTTCTCTCGCTCTCGTTTTCTCTCGCTCTCGTTTTCTCTCTCGTTATCGTTCTCTCGCTCTCGTTTTCTCTCTCTCGCTCTCGTTTTCTCTCTCTCGCTCTCGTTTTCTCTCTCTCGCTCTCGTTTTCTCTCTCTCGCTCTCGTTTTCTCTCTCTCGCTCTCGTTTTCTTTCGCTTGCTCTCGTTTTCTCGCTCTTGCTCTCGTTTTCTCGCTCTCGCTCTCGTTTTCTCTCGCTCTCGTTTTCTCTCGCTCTCGTTTTCTCTCTCGTTATCGTTCTCTCGCTCTCGTTTTCTCTCTCGCTCTCGTTTTCTCTCTCGCTCCTGTTTTCTTTCTCTCGCTCCTGTTTTCTTTCACTCGCTCTCGTTTTCTCACTCTCACTCTCGTTTTCTCTTTCGGTCTCGTTCTCTCGCTCTCGTTCTCGTTTTATCGCTCTCGTTTTATCTCGCTCTCGTTTTATCTCGCTCTCGTTTTATCTCGCTCTCGTTTTCTCTCTCGTTCTCGTTCTCTCTCTCTCGCTCCTGTTTTCTCGCTCTCGCTCCTGTTTTCTCGCTCTCGCTCCTGTTTTCTCGCTCTCGCTCCTGTTTTCTCGCTCTCGCTCTCGTTTTATCTCTCTCGCTCTCGTTCTCTCTCGCTCCTGTTCTCTCTCTCGCTCTCGTTTTCTCTCTCTCGCTCTCGTTTTCTCTCTCTCGCTCTCGTTTTCTCTCTCTCGCTCTCGTTTTCTCTCTCTCGCTCTCGTTTTCTCTCTCTCGCTCTCGTTTTCTCTCTCTCGCTCTCGTTTTCTCTCTCTCGCTCTCGTTTTCTCTCTCTCGCTCTCGTTTTCTCTCTCGTTTTCTCTCTTGCTCTCGTTTTCTCGTTCGCTCTCGCTCTCGTGCTCTCTCGTTCTCGCTTTCTCTCTCGCCCTCGTTTTCGTTCTCTCGCTCTCGTTTTCTCTGTCGTTCTTGTTCTCTCGCACTCTTGTTCTCTCGCTCCTGTTTTCTCTCTCGCTCTCGTTTTCTTTCTCTCGCTCTCGTTTTCTCTCTCTCGCTCTCGTTTTATCTTGCTCTCGTTTTCTCTCTCGCTCCTGTTTTCTCTCTCTCGCTCCTGTTTTCTCTCTCTCGCTCTCGTTTTCTATCGCTCTCGTTTTCTCTCTCTTGCTCTCGTTTTCTTTCTCTCGCTCTCGTTTTCTCTCTCTCGCTCTCGTTTTATCTCGCTCTCGTTTTCTCTCTCGCTCCTGTTTTCTCTCTCTCGCTCCTGTTTTCTCTCTCTCTCGTTTTCTCTCTCTCGCTCTCGTTTTCTCTCTCTCGCTCTCGTTTTCTCTCTCCTTTTCTCTCGTTTTCTCATTCGCTCTCGCTCTCGTTATCGCTCTCTCTCGCTCTCGTGCTCTCTCGTTTTCTCTCTCGCTCTCGTTTTCTGTCTCGTTTTCTGTCTCGCTCTCGTTTTCTGTCTCGCTGTCGCTCTCGTTTTCTCATTCGCTCTCGCTCTCGTTATCGTTCTCTCTCGTTCTTGTGCTCTCTCGTTCTCATGCTCTCTCGTTCTCGCTCTCGTTTTCTGCCTCGCTCTCGTTTTCTGTCTCGCTCTCGGTCTTGTTTTCTCTCGCTCTTGTTTTCTCTCGCTCTTGTTTTCTCTCTCGCTCTCGTTCTCTCTCTCGCTCTCGTTCTCTCTCTCGCTCTCGTTTTCTCTCTCGCTCTCGTTCTCTCGCTCTCGTTTTCTCTCTCGCTCTCGTTTTCTCTCTCGCTCTCGTTTTCTCTCGCTCTCGTTTACACTCTCGCTCGTTCTCGTTCTTTCGCTCTCGTTTTCGCTCTCGCTCTCGTTTTCGCTCTCGCTCTCGTTTTCGCTCTCGCTCTCGTTTTCTCTCTCGTTCTCGTTCTCGTTATCTCGCTTTCGTTTTCTCTCTCTCGCTCTCGTTTTCTCTCTCTCGCTCTCGTTTTCTCTCTCTCGCTCTCGTTTTCTTTCGCTCGCTCTCGTTTTCTTTCGCTCGCTCTCGTTTTCTCGCTCTCGCTCTCGTTTTCTCTCTCGCGCTCTCGTTTTATCTCGCTCTCGTTTTCTCTCTCGTTATCGTTCTCTCTCGCTCTCGTGCTCTCGTTCTCGCTCTCGTTTTCTTTCTCTTGCTCTCGTTTTCTTTCTCGCTCTCGTTTTCTCTCTCTCGCTCTCGTTTTCTCTCTCGCTCTCGTTCTCTCTTGCTCTCGTTCTCTCTCTCGCTCTCGTTCTCTCTCGCTCTCGTTTTCTCTCGCTCTCGTTTTCGTTCTCTCGCTCTCGTTTTCTCTGTCGTTCTCGTTCTCTCTCGCTCCTGTTTTCTCTCTCGCTCCTGTTTTCTCTCTCGCTCCTGTTTTCTTTCTCTCGCTCCTGTTTTCTTTCTCTCGCTCTCGTTTTCTCACTCTCACTCTCGTTTTCTCTTTCGGTCTCGTTCTCTCGCTCTCGTTCTCGTTCTCTCGCTCTCGTTTTCTCTCTCGCTCTCGTTTTCTCTCTCTCTCGCTCTCGTTTTATCTCGCTTTCGTTATCGATCTCTCTCGCTCTCGTGCTCTCTCGTTCTCGCTCTCGTTTTCTCTCTCGCTCTCGTTTTCTCTCGCTCTCGTTTTCTCTCTCGCGCTCTCGTTTTATCTCGCTCTCGTTTTCTCTCTCGTTCTCGTTCTCTCTCGCTCCTGTTTTCTCTCTCGCTCTCGTGTTTTCTCTCTCGCTCTCGTGTTTTCTCTCTCGCTCTCGTGTTTTCTGTCTCGCTCTCGTGTTTTCTCTCTCGCTCTCGTGTTTTCTCTCTCGCTCTCGTGTTTTCTCTCTCGCTCTCGTGTTTTCTCTCTCGCTCTCGTGTTTTCTCTCTCGCTCTCGTTTTCGTTCTCTCGCTCTCGTTTTCGTTCTCTCGCTCTCGTTTTCTCTCTCGCTCTCGTTTTCTCTCTCGCTCCTGTTTTCTTTCTCTCGCTCTCGTTTTCTCACTCTCACTCTCGTTTTCTCTTTCGGTCTCGTTTTCTCTCTCTCGTTCTCGTTCTCTCGCTCTCGTTTTCTCTCTCGCTCTCGTTTTCTCTCTCTCTCGCTCTCGTTTTATCTCGCTTTCGTTATCGATCTCTCTCGCTCTCGTGCTCTCTCGTTCTCGCTCTCGTTTTCTCTCTCGCTCTCGTTTTCTCTCTCGCTCTCGTTTTCTCTCTCGCGCTCTCGTTTTCTCTCTCTCGTTCTCACTCTCGTTTTATCTCGCTCTCGTTTTATCTCGCTCTCGTTTTATCTCACTCCTGTTTTCTCTCTCGCTCTCGTGTTTTCTCTCTCGCTCTCGTTTTCTCTCTCGCTCTCGTGTTTTCTCTCTCGCTCTCGTGTTTTCGTTCTCTCGCTCTCGTTTTATCTCGCTTTCGTTATCGTTCTCTCGCTCTCGTGCTCTCTCGTTCTCGCTCTCGTTTTCTCTCTCGCTCTCGTTTTCTCTCGCTCTCGTTTTCGTTCTCTCGCTCTCGTTGTATCTTGCTCTCATTTTCTCTGTCGTTCTCGTTCTCTCGCACTCTTGTTTTCTCGCTCCTGTTTTCTCTCTCTCTCGCTCTCGTTTTCTTTTTCTTGCTCTCGTTTTCTTTCTCTCGCTTTCGTTTTCACTCTCTCGTTCTCTCGCTCTCGTTTTCTCACGCTCTCGTTTTCTCTCTCGTTCTCGTTTTCTCTCTCTCGCTCTCGTTATCTCTCTCTCTCGTTTTCTCGTTCGCTCTCGTTTTCTCTCTCTCTCGCTCTCGTTTTCTCTCTCTCTCGCTCTCGTTTTCTCTCTCTCGCTCTCGTTTTCTCTCTCGCTCTCGTTTTCTCTCTCTCGCTCTCGTTTTCTCTCTCTCGCTCTCGTTTTCTTTCGCTTGCTCTCGTTTTCTCGCTCTCGCTCTCGTTTTCTCGCTCTCGCTCTCGTTTTATCTCGCTCTCGTTTTCTCTCGCTCCTGTTTTCTTTCACTCGCTCTCGTTTTCTCACTCTCACTCTCGTTTTCTCTTTCGGTCTCGTTCTCTCGCTCTCGTTCTCGTTTTATCTCTCTCGCTCTCGTTTTATCTCGCTCTCGTTTTATCTCGCTCTCGTTTTATCTCGCTCTCGTTTTATCTCGCTCTCGTTTTCTCTCTCGTTCTCGTTCTCTCTCTCTCGCTCCTGTTTTCTCGCTCTCGCTCCTGTTTTCTCGCTCTCGCTCCTGTTTTCTCGCTCTCGCTCCTGTTTTCTCGCTCTCGCTCTCGTTTTATCTCTCTCGCTCTCGTTTTCTCTCGCTCTCGTTTTCTCTCGCTCTCGTTTTATATCTCGCTCTCGTTTTATATCTCGCTCTCGTTTTATCTCTCGTTCTCGTTCTCTCTCGCTCCTGTTCTCTCTCTCGCTCTCGTTTTCTCTCTCTCGCTCTCGTTTTCTCTCGCTCTCGTTTTCTCTCTCTCGCTCTCGTTTTCTCTCTCTCGCTCTCGTTTTCTCTCTCTCGCTCTCGTTTTCTCTCTCTCGCTCTCGTTTTCTCTCTCTCGCTCTTGCTCTCGTTTTCGCTCTCGCTCTCGTTTTCTCTCTCGCTCTCGTTTTCTTTCTCTCGCTCTCGTTTTCTCTCTCTCGCTCTCGTTTTCTCTCTCTCGCTCTCGTTTTATCTCGCTCCTGTTTTCTCTCTCTCGCTCCTGTTTTCTCTCTCTCGCTCTCGTTTTCTCTCGCTCTCGTTTTCTCTCTCTTGCTCTCGTTTTCTTTCTCTCGCTCTCGTTTTCTCTCTCTCGCTCTCGTTTTCTCTCTCTCGCTCTCGTTTTATCTCGCTCTCGTTTTCTCTCTCGCTCCTGTTTTCTCTCTCTCGCTCCTGTTTTCTCTCTCTCGCTCTCGTTTTCTCTCGCTCTCGTTTTCTCTCTCTTGCTCTCGTTTTCTTTCTCTCGCTCTCGTTTTCTCTCTCTCGCTCTCGTTTTATCTCGCTCTCGTTTTCTCTCTCGCTCCTGTTTTCTCTCTCTCGCTCCTGTTTTCTCTCGCTCTCGTTTTCTCTCGCTCTCGTTTTCTCTCTCGCTCTCGTTTTCTCTCTCTCGCTCTCGTTTTCTCTCTCCCTTTCTCTCGTTTTCTCATTCGCTCTCGCTCTCGTTATCGCTCTCTCTCGCTCTCGTGCTCTCTCGTTTTCTCTCTCGCTCTCGTTTTCTCTCTCGCTCTCGTTTTCTGTCTCGTTTTCTGTCTCGCTCTCGTTTTCTGTCTCGCTCTCGTTTTCTGTCTCGCTCTCGTTTTCTGTCTCGCTCTCGCTCTCGTTTTCTCATTCGCTCTCGCTCTCGTTATCGTTCTCTCTCGTTCTTGTGCTCTCTCGTTCTCATGCTCTCTCGTTCTCATGCTCTCTCGTTCTCGCTCTCGTTTTCTGCCTCGCTCTCGTTTTCTGTCTCGCTCTCGGTCTTGTTTTCTCTCGCTCTTGTTTTCTCTCGCTCTTGTTTTCTCTCTCGCTCTCGTTCTCTCTCTCGCTCTCGTTTTCTCTCTCGCTCTCGTTCTCTCGCTCTCGTTTTCTCTCTCGCTCTCGTTTTCTCTCGCTCTCGTTTACACTCTCGCTCGTTCTCGTTCTTTCGCTCTCGTTTTCGCTCTCGCTCTCGTTTTCGCTCTCGCTCTCGTTTTCGCTCTCGCTCTCGTTTTCTCTCTCGTTCTCGTTCTCGTTATCTCGCTTTCGTTTTCTCTCTCTCATTCTCTCTCGCTCTCGTTTAATCTCGCTCTCATTTTCGTTTTTGCTCTCGCTCTCGTTTTCACTCTCGATTTCTCTCTCGCTCTCGTTCTCGTTCTCTCGCTCTCGCTCTCGTTTTCTCTCGCTCTCGTTTTCTCTCGCTCTCGTTTTCTCTCGCTCTCGTTTTCTCTCTCTCGCTCTCGTTTTCCCTCGCTCTCATTCTCTGTCTCGCTCTCGTTTTCTCTCTCTTGCTCTCGTTTTCACTCTCGTTCTCGTTCTCTCGCTCTCGATCTCGTTCTCTCGCTCTCGTTCTCGTTCTCTCGTTCTCGTTCTCGTTATCTCGCTTTCGTTTTCTCTCTCTCATTCTCTCTCTCGCTCTCGTTTAATCTCGCTCTCGTTTTCTCTCTCGCTCTCGTTTTCTCTCGCTCTCGTTTCCTCTCTCTCGCTCTCGTTTTCCCTCGCTCTCATTCTCTGTCTCGCTCTCGTTCTCGTTCTCTCGCTCTCGATCTCGTTCTCTCGCTCTCGTTCTCGTTCTCTCGTTCTCGTTCTCGTTATCTCGCTTTCGTTTTCTCTCTCTCATTCTCTCTCTCGCTCTCGTTTAATCTCGCTCTCATTCTCGTTTACGTTCTCGTTTTCGCTCTCGCTCTCGTTCGCTCTCGCTCTCGCTCTCGTTTTCTGTCTCGCTCTCGTTCTCGTTTTCTGTCTCGCTCTCGTTCTCGTTTTCCCTCTCTCGCTCTCGTTTTCTCTCTCTCGCTCTCGTTCTCGTTCTCTCGCTCTCGTTTTCTCTCGCTCTCGTTTTCTCTCTCCCGTTATCGTTCTCACTCGTTATCGTTCTCACTCGTTATCGTTCTCACTCGTTATCGCTCTCGTTCTCGTTCTCTCTCGTTCTCTCTCGTTCTCTCTCTCGTTCTCTCTCTCTCTCGTTTTCTCTCTCTCGTGTTTTCTCTCTCTCGTTTTCTCTCTCGCTCTCGTTCTCGTTTTCTCACTCGTTTTTCTCGCTCTCGTTTTCTCTCTCGATCTCGTTCTCTCGCTCTCTCGTTTTATCTCGCTCTCGTTTTCTCTCGCTCTCGTTTTATCTCTCGCTCTCGTTTTTTCTCTCGCTCTCGTTTTCTCTCGCTCTCGTTTTCCCTCGCTCTCATTCTCTGTCTCGCTCTCGTTTTCTCTCTCGTGCTCTCGTTTTCACTCTCGATTTCTCTCTCACTCTCGTTCTCGTTCTCTCGCTCTCGATCTCGTTCTCTCGCTCTCTTTATCGTTCTCTCGCTCTCGCTCTCGTTTTCTCTTGCTCTCGTTTTCTCTCGCTCTCGTTTTCTCTCTCGCTCTCGTTTTCTCTCGCTCTCGTTTTCTCTCGCTCTCGTTTTCTCTCTCTCGCTCTCGTTTTCCCTCGCTCTCATTCTCTGTCTCGCTCTCGTTTTCTCTCTCTTGCTCTCGTTTTCACTCTCGATTTCTCTCTCGCTCTCGTTCTCGTTCTCTCGCTCTCGATCTCGTTCTCTCGCTCTCTTTATCGTTCTCTCGCTCTCGCTCTCGTTTTCTCTCGCTCTCGTTTTCTCTCTCTCGTTATCGTTCTCTCTCGTTATCGCTCTCGTTCTCGTTCGCTCTCGTTCTCGTTCGCTCTTGTTCGCTCTCGTTCTCGTTCTCTCTCTTGCTCTCGTTTTCACTCTCGATTTCTCTCTCACTCTCGTTCTCGTTCTCTCGCTCTCGTTCTCGTTCTCTCGCTCTCGATCTCGTTCTCTCGCTCTCGTTTTCTCTCGCTCTCGTTTTCTCTCTCTCTCGTTATCGTTCTCTCTCGTTATCGCTCTCGTTCTCGTTCGCTCTCGTTCTCGTTCTCTCGTGTTTTCTCTCTCTCGTTATCTCTCGCTCGTTCTCTCTTGTTCCCTCTCTCGCTCTCGTTCTCGTTTGCTCTCTCTCTTGTTCGCTCTCTCTCGTTTTCTCTCGTTGCTGCGCTCTCTCTTTTTGTCTCTCTCGCACTCTCGCTCGCTCTCGCGCTCTCTCTCGCTCTCGTTTTCTCTTTCGCTCTCGTTTTCGCTCTCGCTTTCGTTTTCTCACTCGTTTTCTCTCTCACTCTCGTTCTCGTTATCTCACTCTCGTTTTCACTCTCTCACTCACGTTTTCTCTCGCTCACGTTTTCTCTCGCTCACGTTTTCTCTCGCTCTCGTTTAATCTCGCTCTCGTTCTCGTTTTCGCTCTCGTTCTCGTTTTCGCTCTCGTTCTCGTTTTTGCTCTCATTTTCGCTTTCACTCGCTCTCGTTTTCGCGCTTGCTCTCGTTTTTTCTCTCTCTCGCTCGTTTTCTCTCGCTCTCGTTCTCGTTTTCTCTTTCTCGGTCTCGTTTTCTCTCTCGCTCTCGTTATCATTCTTTCTCGTTCGCTCTCGTTTTCTCTCGCTCTCGTTTTCTCGTTCGCTCTCGTTATCGTTCTCTCTCGTTATCGTTCTCGTGCTCTCTTGTTCTCGCGTGCTCTCGTTCTCACTCTCGTTTTCTGTCTCGCTCTCGTTATATCTCTCGCTCTCGTTCTCGTTTTCTCTCTCTCGCTCTCGTTTTCTCTCTCGTTCTCGTTCTCTCGCTCTCGTTTTTTCTCGCTCGTTTTTTCTCGCTCGTTTTCTCTCGCTCTTCGTTTTCTCTCGCTTTCGTTTTCTGTCTCGCTCTCGTTTTCTCTCTCACTCTCGGTCTCGTTATCGTTCTCTCTCGTTCTCATGCTCTCTCGTTCTCGCTCTCATTTTCTCTCTCGCTCTCGTTTTCTCTCTCTCTCTCGTTTTTCTCTCTCGCTCTTCGTTTTCTCTCGCTCTCGTTTTCTCATTCGCTCTCGCTCTCGTTCTCGTGCTCTCTCGTTCTCGCTCTCGTTTTCTGTCTCGCTCTCGTTTTCTGTCTCGCTCTCGCTCTCGTTTTCTCTTGCTCTCGTTTTCTCTTGCTCTCGTTTTCTCTCGTTCTCTCGCTCTCGTTTTCTCTCGTTCTCTCGCTCTCGTTTTCTCTTGTTCTCTTGCTCTCGTTTTCTCTCTCTTGCTCTCGTTTTCTCTCGCTCTCGTTTTCTCTCGTTTTCTGTCTCGCTCTCGCTCTCGCTCTCGTTTTCTCTCTCTCGCTCTCGTTTTCTCTCGCTCTCGTTTTCTCTCGCTCTCGTTTTCTCTCGCTCTCGTTTTCTCTCGCTCTCGTTTTCTCTTTCTCGTTCTCGTTTTCTCTCGTTCTCTCGCTCTCGTTCTCTCGCTCTCGTTTTCTCATTCACTCTCGCTCTCGTTATCGTTCTCTCTCGTTCTCGCTCTCGTTTTCTGTCTCGCTCTCGTTTTCTGTCTCGCTCTCGTTTTCTGTCTCGCTCTCGTTTTCTGTCTCGCTGTCGCTCTCGTTTTCTCATTCGCTCTCGTTATCGTTCTCTCTCGTTCTTGTGCTCTCTCGTTCTCATGCTCTCTCGTTCTCGCTCTCGTTTTCTGCCTCGCTCTCGTTTTCTGCCTCGCTCTCGTTTTCTGTCTCGCTCTCGTTCTTGTTTTCTCTCGTTCTTGTTTTCTCTCGCTCTCGTTTTCTCTCGCTCTCGTTTTCTCTCGCTCTCGTTTTCTCTCGCTCTCGTTTACACTCTCGCTCGTTCTCGTTCTTTCGCTCTCGTTTTCGCTCTCGCTCTCGTTTTCTCTCTCGCTCTCGTTTTCTCTCGCTCTCGTTTTCTCTCTCGCTTTCGTTCTCGTTCTCTCGTTCACGTTCTCTCGCTCTCGTTCTCGTTATCCCGCTTTCGTTTTCTCTCTCTCGCTCTCGTTTAATCTCGCTCTCGTTCTCGTTTTCGCTCTCATTCTCGTTCTCGCTCTCGTTTTCTGTCTCGCTCTCGTTTTCTGTCTCGCTGTCGCTCTCGTTTTCTCATTCGCTCTCGCTCTCGTTATCGTTCTCTCTCGTTCTTGTGCTCTCTCGTTCTCGTGCTCTCTCGTTGTCATGCTCTCTCGTTCTCGCTCTCGTTTTCTGCCTCGCTCTCGTTTTCTGCCTCGCTCTCGTTTTCTGTCTCGCTCTCGTTCTCGTTTTCTCTCGCTCTCGTTTTCTCTCTCGCTCTCGTTTTCTCTCTCGCTCTCGTTTTCTCTCTCTCGCTCTAGTTTTCTCTCTCGCTCTCGTTTTCTCTCTCGCTCTCGTTTTCTCTCTCGCTCTCGTTTTCTCTCTCGCTCTCGTTTTTTCTCGCTCTCGTTTACTCTCTCGCTCGTTCTCGTTCTTTCGCTCTCGTTTTCGCTCTCGCTTTCGTTTTCTCTCTCGCTTTCGTTTTCTCTCGCTTTCGTTTTCTCTCGCTTTTGTTTTCTCTCTCGCTTTCGTTCTCGTTCGCGTTCTCTCGCTCTCGTTCTCGTTATCTCGCTTTCGTTTTCTCTCTCTCATTCTCTCTCTCGCTCTCGTTTTCGCTCTCTCGCTCTCGTTCTCGTTTTCGCTCTCGCACTCGTTCGCTGTCGTTCTCTCTCGTTCGCTCTCGCTTTCTGTCTCGCTCTCGCTTTCTGTCTCGCTCTCGCTTTCTGTCTCGCTCTCGTTCTCTGTCTCGCTCTTGTTTTCTCTCGCTCTCGTTTTCTCGCTCTCGCTCTCGTTTTCTCACTCTTCTCGCTCTCGTTTTCTCTCTTGCTCTTGTTCTCGTTTTATCTTGCTCTCGTTTTTCTCGCTCTCGTTTTCGCTCTCGCTCTCATTTTCTTATTCGCTCTCGTTATCGTTCTCTCTCGTTATCGTGCTCTCTCGTTCTCGTGCTCTCTCGTTCACGTGCTCTCTCGATCTCGCTCTCGTTTTCTGTCTCGCTCTCGTTTTCTGTCTCGCTCTCGTTTTCTGTCTCGCTCTCGCTCTCGTGCTCTCTCGTACTCGTGCTCTCTCGTACTCGTGCTCTCTCGTACTCGTGCTCTCTCGTACTCGTGCTCTCTCGTACTCGTGCTCTCTCGTACTCGCTCGCTCTCGTTTTCTCTCTCGCTCTCGTTTTCTCTCTCTCATTCTCTCTCGCTCTCGTTTTCGCTCTCGTTCTCATTCGCTGTCGTTCTCTCTCGTTCGCTCTCGTTTTCTCTCTCGCTCTCGTTTTCGTTCTCTCGATCTCGTGCTCTCTCGTTCTCGCTCTCGTTTTCGCTCTCGCTCTCGTTTTCTCTCTCGCTCTCGTTTTTTCTCGCTCTCGTTTACTCTCTCGCTCGTTCTCGTTCTTTCGCTCTCGTTTTCGCTCTCGCTTTCGTTTTCTCTCTCGCTTTCGTTTTCTCTCGCTTTCGTTTTCTCTCGCTTTTGTTTTCTCTCTCGCTTTCGTTCTCGTTCTCTCGTTCGCGTTCTCTCGCTCTCGTTCTCGTTATCTCGCTTTCGTTTTCTCTCTCTCATTCTCTCTCTCGCTCTCGTTTTCGCTCTCTCGCTCTCGTTCTCGTTTTCGCTCTCGCTCTCGTTCGCTGTCGTTCTCTCTCGTTCGCTCTCGCTTTCTGTCTCGCTCTCGCTTTCTGTCTCGCTCTCGCTTTCTGTCTCGCTCTCGTTCTCTGTCTCGCTCTTGTTTTCTCTCGCTCTCGTTTTCTCGCTCTCGCTCTCGTTTTCTCACTCTTCTCGCTCTCGTTTTCTCTCTTGCTCTTGTTCTCGTTTTATCTTGCTCTCGTTTTTCTCGCTCTCGTTTTCGCTCTCGCTCTCATTTTCTTATTCGCTCTCGTTATCGTTCTCTCTCGTTATCGTGCTCTCTCGTTCTCGTGCTCTCTCGTTCACGTGCTCTCTCGATCTCGCTCTCGTTTTCTGTCTCGCTCTCGTTTTCTGTCTCGCTCTCGTTTTCTGTCTCGCTCTCGCTCTCGTGCTCTCTCGTACTCGTGCTCTCTCGTACTCGTGCTCTCTCGTACTCGTGCTCTCTCGTACTCGTGCTCTCTCGTACTCGTGCTCTCTCGTACTCGCTCGCTCTCGTTTTCTCTCTCGCTCTCGTTTTCTCTCTCTCATTCTCTCTCGCTCTCGTTTTCGCTCTCGTTCTCATTCGCTGTCGTTCTCTCTCGTTCGCTCTCGTTTTCTCTCTCGCTCTCGTTTTCGTTCTCTCGATCTCGTGCTCTCTCGTTCTCGCTCTCGTTTTCGCTCTCGCTCTCGTTTTCGCTCTCGCTCTCGTTTTCTCATTCGCTCTCGCTCTCGTTATCGTTCTCTCTCGTTCTTGTGCTCTCTCGTTCTCGTGCTCTCTCGTTGTCATGCTCTCTCGTTCTCGCTCTCGTTTTCTGCCTCGCTCTCGTTTTCTGTCTCGCTCTCGTTCTCGTTTTCTCTCTCGCTCTCGTTTTCTCTCTCTCACTCGTTTTTTCTCTCGCTCTCGTTTTTTCTCTCGCGCTCGTTTACTCTCGCGCTCGTTTACTCTCGCGCTCGTTTACTCTCGCGCTCGTTTACTCTCGCGCTCGTTTACTCTCGCGCTCGTTTACTCTCGCGCTCGTTCTCGTTCTTTCGCTCTCGTTTTCGCTCTCTCGCTTTCGTTTTCTCTCTCTCATTCTCTCGCTCTCGTTTTCGCGCTCTCGCTCTCGTTCACGTTTTCGCTCTCGCTCTCGTTCGCTGTCGTTCTCTCTCGTTCGCTCTCGCTTTCTGTCTCGCTCTCGCTTTCTGTCTCGCTCTCGCTTTCTGTCTCGCTCTCGTTCTCTGTCTCGCTCTTGTTTTCTCTCGCTCTCGTTTTCTCGCTCTCGCTCTCGTTTTCTCACGCTCTCGCTCTCGTTTTCTCTCTTGCTCTTGTTCTCGTTTTATCTTGCTCTCATTTTTCTCGCTCTCGTTTTCGCTCTCGCTCTCGTTTTCTTATTCGCTCTCGTTTTCTTATTCGCTCTCGTTTTCTTATTCGCTCTCGTTATCGTTCTCTCTCGTTATCGTTCTCTCTCGTTATCGTGCTCTCTCGTTATCGTGCTCTCTCGTTATCGTGCTCTCTCGTTATCGTGCTCTCTCGTTCTCGTGCTCTCTCGATCTCGCTCTCGTTTTCTCTCTCGCTCTCGTTTTCTCTCTCGCTCTCGTTTTCTCATTCGCTCTCGCTCTCGTGCTCTCTCGTACTCGTGCTCACTCGTACTCGTGCTCTCTCGTACTCGCTCGCTCTCGTTTTCTCCCTCGCTCTCGTTTTCTCTCTCTCATTCTCTCTCGCTCTCGTTTTCGCTCTCGTTCTCATTCGCTGTCGTTCTCTCTCGTTCGCTCTCGTTTTCTCTCTCGCTCTCGTTTTCGTTCTCTCGATCTCGTGCTCTCTCGTTCTCGCTCTCGTTTTCTGTCTCGCTCTCGTTTTCTGTCTCGCTCTCGTTTTCCGTCTCGCTCTCGTTTTCTCGCTCTCGCTCTCGTTTTCTCACTCTCTCGCTCTCGTTTTCTCTCTTGCTCTTTTTCTCGTTTTATCTTGCTCTCGTTTTTCTCGCTCTCGTTTTCGCTCTCGTTTTCTTATTCGCTCTCGTTTTCTTATTCGCTCTCGTTCTCGTTCTCTCTCGTTCTCGTTCTCTCTCGTTCTCGTTCTTTCTCGTTCTCTCTCGTTCTCGTGCTCTCTCGTTCTCTGGCTCTCTCGTTCTCGTTTTCTCTCGCTCTCGTTTTCTCTCTCTCGTGTTTTCTCTCTCTCGCTCTCATTTTCTCTCTCGTTCTCGCTCTCTTTATCATTTTCTCGTTCTCGTTCTCTCGCTCTCTTTATCATTCTCTCGCTGTCGTTTTCTCTCGCTCTCGTTTTCGCTGTCGCTCTCGTTTTCTCTCTCGCTGTCGCTCTCGTTTTCTCTCTCGCTCTCGTACTCGTGCTCTCTCGTTCTCGCTCGCTCTCGTTTTCTCTCTCGCTCTCGTTTTCTCTCGCTCTCGTTTTCTCTCGCTCTCGTTTTCTCTCTCACTCTCGTTCTCGTTTTCTCGCTCTCATTATCATTCTCTCGCTCTCGTTTTCTCTCTCCCGTTATCGCTCTGGTTCGCTCTCGTTTTCTCTCTCTCTCGTTTTCTCTCTCTCGTGTTTTCTCTCTCTCGCTCTCATTTTCTCTCTCGTTCTCGTTCTCGCTCTCTTTATCATTCTCTCGTTCTCGTTCTCTCGCTCTCTTTATCATTCTCTCGTTCTCGTTCTCTCACTCTCTTTATCATTCTCTCGCTCTCGTTTTCTCTCTCCCGTTATCGTTCTCTCTCGTTATCGCTCTGGTTCGCTCTCGTTTTCTCTCTCTCTCGTTTTCTCTCTCTCTCGTTTTCTCTCTCGTTTTCTCTCTCTCGTGTTTTCTCTCTCTCGCTCTCATTTTCTCTCTCGTTCTCGTTCTCGCTCTCTTTATCATTTTCTCGTTCTCTCGCTCTCTTTATCATTCTCTCGCTGTCGTTTTCTCTCGCTCTCGTTTTCGCTGTCGCTCTCGTTTTCTCTCTCGCTGTCGCTCTCGTTTTCTCTCTCGCTCTCGTACTCGTTCTCGCTCGCTCTCGTTTTTTCTCTCGCTCTCGTTTTCTCTCTCACTCTCGTTCTCGTTCTCTCGCTCTCATTATCATTCTCTCGCTCTCGTTTTCTCTCTCCCGTTATCGCTCTGGTTCGCTCTCGTTTTCTCTCTCTCGTGTTTTCTCTCTCTCGCTCTCATTTTCTCTCTCGTTCTCGTTCTCGCTCTCTTTATCATTCTCTCGTTCTCGTTCTCTCACTCTCTTTATCATTCTCTCGCTCTCGTTTTCTCTCTCCCGTTATCGTTCTCTCTCGTTATCGCTCTGGTTCGCTCTCGTTTTCTCTCTCTCTCGTTTTCTCTCTCTCTCGTTTTCTCTCTCGTTTTCTCTCTCTCGTGTTTTCTCTCTCTCGCTCTCATTTTCTCTCTCGTTCTCGTTCTCGCTCTCTTTATCATTCTCTCGTTCTCGTTCTCTCGCTCTCTTTATCATTCTCTCGCTGTCGTTTTCTCTCGCTCTCGTTTTCGCTGTCGCTCTCATTTTCTCTCTCGCTCTCGTTTTCTCATTCGCTCTCGCTCTCATTATCGTGCTCTCTCGTTCTCTTGTGTTTTCTCTCTCTCATGTTTTCTCTCTCTCGTGTTTTCTTTCTCTCGTTATCTCTCGCTCGTTCTCTCTTGTTCCCTCTCTCGCTCTCGTTCTCGTTTGCTCTCTTGTTCGCTCTCTCTCGTTTTCTCTCGTTGCTGCGCTCTCTTTTTGTCTCGCGCTCTCGTTCGCTCTCGTTCGCTCTCGCGCTCTCGTTCGCTCTCGCGCTCTCGTTCGCTCTCGCGCTCTCGTTCGCTCTCGCGCTCTCGTTTTCTGTCTCGCTCTCGCTCTCGTTTTCTCTCGTTCTCGTTTTCTCATTCTCGCTCTCGTTTTCTCTCTCGCTCTCGTTATCATTCTTGTTCTCTCTCGTTTGCTCTCGTTCTCGTTCGCTCTCTCTTTTTCTCGCTCTTGTTTTCTCTCTCGCTCTCGTTTTCTCGTTCGCTCTCGCTCTCATTATCGTTCTCTCGTTCTCGTGCTCTCTCGTTCTCGTTCTTGCGCTCTCTCGTTCTCGCTCTCGTTATCTCTCTCGCTCTCATTCTCGTTTTCTCTTTCTCGCTCTCGTTTTCTCTCTCGCTCTCTTTTTCTCGCTATCGTTTTTTCTCGCTCGCTCTCGTTTTCTCTCGCTCTCGTTTTCTCGCTCTCGCTCTCGTTTTCTCTCTCGCTCTTCGTTTTCTCTCGTTCTCGTTTTCTCTCTCGCTCTCGTTTTTTCATTCGCACTCGCTCTCGCTATCGTCCTCTCTCGTTTTCTGTCTCGCTCTCGTTTTCTGTCTCGCTCTCGTTATCTCTCTCGCTCTCGTTCTCGTTTTCTCTTTCTCACTCTCGTTTTCTGTCTCGCTCTCGTTTTCTGTCTCGCTCTCGTTATCTCTCTCTCTCTCCCTCTCGTTTTATCTCCCTCTCGTTTTCTCTCCCTCTCTCGCTCTCGTTTTCTCTCTCGATCTTCGTTTTCTCATTCGCACTCGCTCTCGTTATCGTCCTCTCTCGTTTTCTGTCTCGCTCTCGTTTTCTGTCTCGCTCTCGTTTTCTCTCTCGCTGTCGCTCTCGTTTTCTCTCTCGCTCTCGTTTTCTCATTCGCTCTCGCTCTCGTTCTCGTGCTCTCTCGTTCTCGTGCTCTCTTGTTCTCGGTCTCGTTTTCTGTCTCTCTCGCTCTCGTTTTCTCTCTCTCGCTCTCGTTTTCTCTCGCTCTCGTTTTCTTTCTCTCGCTCTTCGTTTTCTCTCGCTCTCTTTCTCTCTCGCTCTCTTTCTCTCTCGCTCTCTTTCTCGCTCTCGTTTTCTCTCGCTCTCGTTTTCTCTCGCTCTTCGTTTTCTCTCGCTCTCGTTTTCTCTCTCGCTCTCGTTTTCTCTCTCGCTCTTCGTTTTCTCTCGCTCTCTCTCGCTCTCGTTTTCTCTCGCTCTCGTTTTCTCTCATTCTCGTTATCTCGCTCTCGTTTTCTCTCGCTCTCGTTTTCGCTCTCGCTCTCGTTTTTTCTCTCTCTCTCGCTCTCGTTTTCTCTCGCTCTCGTTATCATTCTTTCTCATTCTCTCTCGTTAGCTCTCGTTTTCTCTCTCGCTCTCGTTTTCTCGTTCGCTCCCGCTCTCATTATTGTTCTCTCTTGTTCTCGTGCTCTCTCGTTCTTGCGCTCTCTCGTTCTCGCTCTCGTTATCTCTCTCGCTCTCGTTCTCGTTTTCTCTTTCTCGCTCTCGTTTTCTCTCTCGCTGTCGTTTTTTCTCGCTCTCGTTTTTTCTCGCTCTCGTTTTTTCTCGCTCTCGTTTTTTCTCGCTCTCGTTTTTTCTCGCTCTCGTTTTCTCTCTCGCTCTCGTTTTCTGTCTCGCTCTCGTTTTCTCTCACTCTCGTTTTCTCTCTCGCTCTCGTTTTCTCATTCGCTCTCGCTCTCGTTTTCTGTCTCGCTCTCGTTTTCTGTCTCGCTCTCGTTTTCTGTCTCGCTCTCGTTTTCTGTCTCTCGCTCTCGTTTTCTGTCTCGCTCTCGTTTTCTGTCTCGCTGTCGCTCTCGTTTTCTCTCTCGCTCTCGTTTTGTCATTCGCTCTCGTTATCGTCCACTCTCGTTTTCTGTCTCGCTCTCGTTTTCTGTCTGGCTCTCGTTTTCTGTCTCGCTGTCGCTCTCGTTATCTCTCTCGCTCTCGTTTTCTGTCTCGCTGTCGCTCTCGTTTTCTCTCTCGCTCTCGTTTTCTCATTCGCTCTCTCTCTCGTTCTCGTGCTCTCTTGTTCTCGGTCTCGTTTTCTCTCTCTCGCTCTCGTTTTCTCTCTCTCGCTCTTCGTTTTCTCTCGGTCTCTTTCTCTCTCGCTCTCTTTCTCTCTCGCTCTCTTTCTCTCTCGCTCTCTTTCTCTCTCGCTCTCGTTTTCTCTCGCTCTCTTTCTCTCTCGCTCTCGTTTTCTCTCGATCTCGTTTTCTCTCTCGCTCTTCGTTTTCTCTCTCGATCTCGTTTTCTTTCTCGCTCTTCGTTTTCTCTCTCACTCTCGTTTTCTCTCTCATTCTCGTTCTCTCGCTCTCGTTTTCTCTCGCTCTCGTTTTCGCTCTCGTTTTCGCGCTCGCTCTCGTTTTTTCTCTCTCTCTCGCTCTCGTTTTCTCTCGCTCTCGTTATCATTCTTTCTCATTCTCTCTCGTTCGCTCTCGTTCTCGTTCGCTCTCGTTTTCTCTCTCGCTCTCGTTTTCTATCTCGCTCTCGCTCTCATTATTGTTCTCTCTCGTTCTCGTGCTCTCGTTCTTGCGCTCTCTCGTTATCTCTCTCGTTCTCGTTTTCTCTTTCTCGCTCTCGTTTTCTCTCTCGCTGTCGTTTTTTCTCGCTCTCGTTTTCTCTCTCTCGCTCTCGTTTTTTCTCGCTCTCGTTTTCTCTCTCACTCTCGTTTTCTCTCTCGCTCTCGCTCTCGTTTTCTGTCTCGCTCTCGTTTTCTGTCTCTCGCTCTCGTTTTCTGTCTCGCTCTCGTTTTCTGTCTCGCTGTCGCTCTCGTTTTCTCTCTCGCTCTCGTTTTCTCATTCGCTCTCGTTATCGTCCACTCTCGTTTTCTGTCTCGCTCTCGTTTTCTGTCTCGCTCTCGTTTTCTGTCTCGCTCTCGTTTTCTGTCTCGCTCTCGTTTTCTGTCTGGCTCTCGTTTTCTGTCTCGCTGTCGCTCTCGTTTTCTGTCTCGCTGTCGCTCTCGTTTTCTGTCTCGCTGTCGCTCTCGTTTTCTCTCTCGCTCTCGTTTTCTCATTCGCTCTCTCTCTCGTACTCGTGCTCTCTTGTTCTCGGTCTCGTTTTCTCTCTCTCGCTCTCGTTTTCTCTCGCTCTCGTTTTCTCTCTCTCGCTCTTCGTTTTCTCTCGCTCTCTTTCTCTCTCGCTCTTCGTTTTCTCTCTCGCTCTCTTTCTCTCTCGCTCTCTTTCTCTCTCGCTCTCTTTCTCTCTCGCTCTTCGTTTTCTCTCTCGATCTCGTTTTCTCTCTCGCTCTTCGTTTTCTCTCTCGCTCTCGTTTTCTCTCTCGTTCTCGTTATCTCGGTCTCGTTTTCGTGCTCGTTTTCGCTCTCGCTCGTTTTTTCTCTCTCTCTCGCTCGTTTTCTCTCGCTCTCGTTTTCTTTCTCTCGCTCTCGTTTTCTCTCTCGCTCTTCGTTTTCTCTCGTTCACGTTTTCTCTCTCGCTCTCGTTTTTTCATTCGCACTCGCTCTCGCTATCGTCCTCTCTCGTTTTCTGTCTCGCTCTCGTTTTCTCTCTCGCTCTCGTTTTCTCTCTCGCTCTCGTTTTCTCTCTCTCATTCTCTCTCTCTCGCTCTCGTTTTCGCTCTCGTTCTCATTCGCTGTCGTTCACTCTCGTTTTCTCTCTCGCTCTCGTTTTCGTTCTCTCGATCTCGTGCTCTCTCGTTCTCGCTCTCGTTTTCTGTCTCGCTCTCGTTTTCTGTTGCTCTCGTTTTCTCTCTCGCTCTCGTTTTCGCTCTCGTTTTCGCTCTCGCTCTCATTCGCTGTCGTTCTCTCGTTCGCTCTCGTTTTCTCTCTCGCTCTCGTTTTCGTTCTCTCGATCTCGTGCTCTCTCGTTCTCGCTCTCGTTTTCTGTCTCGCTCTCGTTTTCTGTCTCGCTCTCGTTTTCTCGCTCTCGCTCTCGTTTTCTCACTCTCGCTCTCGTTTTCTCTCTTGCTCTTGTTCTCGTTTTATCTTGCTCTCGTTTTTCTCGCTCTCGTTTTCGCTCTTGCTCTCGTTTTCTTATTCGCTCTTGTTATCGTTCTCTCTCGTGCTCTCTCGTTCTCGTGCTCTCTCGTTCTCGTGCTCTCTCGTTCTCGTGCTCTCTCGTTCTCGTGCTCTCTCGTTCTCGCTCTCGTTTTCTCTCTCGCTCTCGTTTTCGCTCTCGCTGTCGCTCTTGTTTTCTCGCTCGCTGTCGCTCTTGTTTTCTCGCTCGCTGTCGCTCTCGTTTTCTCTCTCGCTGTCGCTCTCGTTTTCTCTCTCGCTCTCGTACTCGTGCTCTCTCGTTCTCGCTCGCTCTCGCTCTCGTTATCTCTCTCACTCTCGTTCTCTCTCACTCTCGTTCTCGTTCTCTCGCTCTCATTATCATTCTCTCGCTCTCGTTTTCTCTCTCGCTCTCGTTTTCTCTCTCGCTCTCGTTTTCTCATTCGCTCTCGCTCTCGTTTTCTGTCTCGCTCTCGTTTTCTGTCTCGCTCTCGTTTTCTGTCTCGCTCTCGTTTTCTCTCTCTCGCTCTCGTTTTCTTTCGCTCTCGTTTTCTCATTCGCTCTCGTTTTCTGTCTCGCTCTCGTTTTCTGTCTCGCTGTCGCTCTCGTTTTCTCTCTCGCTCTCGTTTTCTCTCTCGCTCTCGTTTTCTGTCTCGCTCTCGTTTTCTGTCTCGCTCTCGTTTTCTGTCTCGCTCTCGTTTTCTGTCTCGCTGTCGCTCTCGTTTTCGCTCTCGCTCTCGTTTTCGCTCTCGTTTTCGCTCTCGTTTTCGCTCTCGCTCTCATTCGCTGTCGTTCTCTCTCGTTCGCTCTCTTTCTCTCTCGCTCTCGTTTTCGTTCTCTCGATCTCGTGCTCTCTCGTTCTCGCTCTCGTTTTCTGTCTCGCTCTCGTTTTCTGTCTCGCTCTCGTTTTCTGTCTCGCTCTCGTTTTCTCGCTCTCTCGCTCTCGTTTTCTCTCTTGCTCTTGTTCTCGTTTTATCTTGCTCTCGTTTTTCTCGCTCTCGTTTTCGCTCTCGTTTTCTTATTCGCTCTCGTTCTCGTGCTCTCTCGTTCTCGTTCTCTCTCGTTCTCTCTCGTTCTCGTGCTCTCTCGTTCTCGTGCTCTCTCGTTCTCGCTCTCGTTTTCTCTCTCGCTCTCGTTTTCTCTCTCGCTGTCGCTCTCGTTTTCTCTCTCGCTGTCGCTCTCGTTTTCTCTCTCGCTGTCGCTCTCGTGCTCTCTCGTTCTCGCTCGCTCTCGTTTTCTCTCTCGCTCTCGTTTTCTCTCGCTCTCGTTTTCTCTCTCTCGTGTTTTCTCTCTCTCGCTCTCATTTTCTCTCTCGTTCTCGTTCTCGCTCTCTTTATCATTCTCTCGTTCTCGTTCTCTCACTCTCTTTATCATTCTCTCGCTCTCGTTTTCTCTCTCCCGTTATCGTTCTCTCTCGTTATCGCTCTGGTTCGCTCTCGTTTTCTCTCTCTCTCGTTTTCTCTCTCTCGTGTTTTCTCTCTCTCGCTCTCATTTTCTCTCTCGTTCTCGTTCTCGCTCTCTTTATCATTCTCTCGTTCTCGTTCTCTCACTCTCTTTATCATTCTCTCGCTCTCGTTTTCTCTCTCCCGTTATCGTTCTCTCTCGTTATCGCTCTGGTTCGCTCTCGTTTTCTCTCTCTCTCGTTTTCTCTCTCTCGTGTTTTCTCTCTCTCGCTCTCATTTTCTCTCTCGTTCTCGTTCTCGCTCTCTTTATCATTCTCTCGTTCTCGTTCTCTCGCTCTCTTTATCATTCTCTCGCTGTCGTTTTCTCTCGCTCTCGTTTTCGCTGTCGCTCTCGTTTTCTCTCTCGCTCTCGTTTTCTCATTCGCTCTCGCTCTCATTATCGTGCTCTCTCGTTCTCTCGTGTTTTCTCTCTCTCATGTTTTCTCTCTCTCGTGTTTTCTCTCTCTCGTTATCTCTCGCTCGTTCTCTCTTGTTCCCTCTCTCGCTCTCGTTCTCGTTTGCTCTCTTGTTCGCTCTCTCTCGTTTTCTCTCGTTGCTGCGCTCTCTCTTTTTGTCTCGCACTCTCGTTCGCGCTCGTTCGCTCTCGCGCTCTCGTTCGCTCTCGCCCTCTCGTTCGCTCTCGCGCTCTCGTTTTCTCTCGCTCTCGTTTTCTGTCTCGCTCTCGCTCTCGTTTTCTCTCGCTCTCGTTCTCGTTTTCTCATTCTCGCTCTCGTTTTCTCTCTCGCTCTCGTTATCATTCTTGTTCTCTCTCGTTCGCTCTCGTTCTCGTTCGCTCTCATTTTTTTTCTCGCTCTTGTTTTCTCTCTCGCTCTCGTTTTCTCGTTCGCTCTCGCTCTCATTATCGTTCTCTCTCGTTCTCGTGCTCTCTCGTTCTCGTGCTCTCTTGTTCTTGCGCTCTCTCGTTCTCGCTCTCGTTATCTCTCTCGCTCTCATTCTCGTTTTCTCTTTCTCGCTCTCGTTTTCTCTCTCGCTCTTTTTCTCGCTATCGTTTTTTCTCGCTCGCTCTCGTTTTCTCTCGCTCTCGTTTTCTCGCTCTCGCTCTCGTTTTCTCTCTCGCTCTCGTTTTCTCTCGCTCTCGTTTTCTCTCTCTCGCTCTCGTTTTCTCTCTCGCTCTTCGTTTTCCATCGTTCTCGTTTTCTCTCTCGCTCTCGTTTTTTCATTCGCACTCGCTCTCGCTATCGTCCTCTCTCGTTTTCTGTCTCGCTCTCGTTTTCTGTCTCGCTCTCGTTTTCTGTCTCGCTCTCGTTTTCTGTCTCGCTCTCGTTTTCTGTCTCGCTCTCGTTATCTCTCTCGCTCTCGTTCTCGTTTTCTCTTTCTCACTCTCGTTTTCTGTCTCGCTCTCGTTTTCTGTCTCGCTCTCGTTATCTCTCTCTCTCTCCCTCTCGTTTTCTCTCCCTCTCGTTTTCTCTCCCTCTCGTTTTCTCTCCCTCTCTCGCTCTCGTTTTCTCTCTCGATCTTCGTTTTCTCATTCGCACTCGCTCTCGTTATCGTCCTCTCTCGTTTTCTGTCTCGCTCTCGTTTTCTGTCTCGCTCTCGTTTTCTCTCTCGCTCTCGTTTTCTCTCTCGCTCTCGTTTTCTCTCTCGCTGTCACACTCGTTTTCTCTCTCGCTCTTCGTTTTCTCTCTCGCTCTTCGTTTTCTCTCTCGCTCTCGTTTTCTCTCTCGCTCTCGTTTTCTCGTTCGCTCCCGCTCTCATTGTTCTCTCTCGTTCTCGTGCTCTCTCGTTCTTGCGCTCTCTCGTTCTCGCTCTCGTTATCTCTCTCGCTCTCGTTCTCGTTTTCTCTTTCTCGCTCTCGTTTTCTCTCTCGCTGTCGTTTTTTCTCGCTCTCGTTTTCTCTCTCTCGCTCTCGTTTTCTGTCTCGCTCTCGTTTTCTCTCTCGCTGTCGCTCTCGTTTTCTCTCTCGCTCTTGTTTTCTCATTCGCTCTCGCTCTCGTTCTCGTGCTCTCTTGTTCTCGGTCTCGTTTTCTGTCTCTCTCGCTCTCGTTTTCTCTCTCTCGCTCTCGTTTTCTCTCGCTCTCGTTTTCTTTCTCTCGCTCTTCGTTTTCTCTCGCTCTCTTTCTCTCTCGCTCTCTTTCTCGCTCTCGTTTTCTCTCGCTCTCGTTTTCTCTCGCTCTTCGTTTTCTCTCGCTCTCGTTTTCTCTCTCGCTCTCGTTTTCTCTCGCTCTCGTTTTCTCTCTCATTCTCGTTATCTCGCTCTCGTTTTCTCTTGCTCTCGTTTTCGCTCTCGTTTTCGCTCTCGCTCTCGTTTTTTCTCTCTCGCTCTCGTTTTCTCTCGCTCTCGTTATCATTCTTTCTCATTCTCTCTCGTTCGCTCTCGTTCTCATTCGCTCTCGTTTTCTCTCTCGCTCTCGTTTTCTCTCTCGCTCTCGTTTTCTCTCTCGCTCTCGTTTTCTCTCTCGCTCTCGTTTTCTCGTTCGCTCCCGCTCTCATTATTGTTCTCTCTCGTTCTCGTGCTCTCTCGTTCTTGCGCTCTCTCGTTCTCGCTCTCGTTATCTCTCTCGCTCTCGTTCTCGTTTTCTCTCTCGCTGTCGTTTTTTCTCGCTGTCGTTTTTTCTCGCTGTCATTTTTTCTCGCTCTCGTTCTCTCTCTCGCTCTCGTTTTCTGTCTCGCTCTCGTTTTCTCTCTCATTCTCGTTATCTCGCTCTCGTTTTCTCTCGCTCTCGTTTTCGCTCTCGTTTTCGCTCTCGCTCTCGTTTTCTCTCTCGCTCTCGTTTTCTCGTTCGCTCCCGCTCTCATTATTGTTCTCTCTCGTTCTCGTGCTCTCTCGTTCTTGCGCTCTCTCGTTCTCGCTCTCGTTATCTCTCTCGCTCTCGTTCTCGTTTTCTCTTTCTCGCTCTCGTTTTCTCTCTCGCTGTCGTTTTTTCTCGCTCTCGTTTTCTCTCTCTCGCTCTCGTTTTCTCTCTCATTCTCGTTATCTCGCTCTCGTTTTCTCTCGCTCTCGTTTTCGCTCTCGTTTTCGCTCTCGCTCTCGTTTTTTCTCTCTCTCTCGCTCTCGTTTTCTCTCGGTCTCGTTATCATTCTTTCTCATTCTCTCTCGTTCGCTCTCGTTTTCTCTCTCGCTCTCGTTTTCTCTCTCGCTCTCGTTTTCTCTCTCGCTCTCGTTTTCTCGTTGGCTCCCGCTCTCATTATTGTTCTCTCTCGTTCTCGTGCTCTCTCGTTCTTGCGCTCTCTCGTTCTCGCTCTCGTTATCTCTCTCGCTCTCGTTCTCGTTTTCTCTTTCTCGCTCTCGTTTTCTCTTTCTCGCTGTCGTTTTCTCTCTCGCTGTCGTTTTTTCTCGCTGTCGTTTTTTCTCGCTGTCGTTTTTTCTCGCTGTCGTTTTTTCTCGCTGTCGTTTTTTCTCGCTCTCGTTTTTTCTCGCTCTCGTTTTCTCTCTCTCGCTCTCGTTTTCTGTCTCGCTCTCGTTTTCTGTCTCGCTCTCGTTTTCTGTCTCGCTCTCGTTTTCTGTCTCGCTCTCGTTCTCTCTCGCTCTCGTTTTCTCTCTCGCTCTCGTTTTCTCTCTCGCTCTCGTTTTCTCATTCGCTCTCGCTCTCGTTTTCTGTCTCGCTCTCGTTTTCTGTCTCGCTCTCGTTTTCTCTCTCGCTCTCGTTTTCTCTCGCTCTCGTTTTCTGTCTGGCTCTCGTTTTCTGTCTCGCTGTCGCTCTCGTTTTCTCTCTCGCTCTCGTTTTCTGTCTCGCTGTCGCTCTCGTTTTCTCTCTCGCTCTCGTTTTCTCATTCGCTCTCTCTCTCGTTCTCGTGCTCTCTTGTTCTCGGTCTCGTTTTCTCTCTCTCGCTCTCGTTTTCTCTCTCTCGCTCTTCGTTTTCTCTCGCTCTTCGTTTTCTCTCGCTCTCTTTCTCTCTCGCTCTCTTTCTCTCTCGCTCTCTCTCTCTCGCTCTCGTTTTCTCTCGATCTCGTTTTCTCTCTCGCTCTTCGTTTTCTCTCTCGATCTCGTTTTCTCTCTCGCTCTTCGTTTTCTCTCTCGATCTCGTTTTCTCTCTCGCTCTTCGTTTTCTCTCTCGCTCTCGTTTTCTCTCGCTCTCGTTTTCGCTCTCGTTTTCGCTCTCACTCTCGTTTTTTCTCTCTCTCTCGCTCTCGTTTTCTCTCGCTCTCGTTATCATTCTTTCTCATTCTCTCTCGTTCGCTCTCGTTCTCGCTCGCTCTCGTTTTCTCTCGCTCTCGTTTTCTCTCTCGCTCTCGTTTTCTCTCGCTCTCGTTTTCTCGTTCGCTCTCGCTCTCATTATTGTTCTCTCTCGTTCTCGTGCTCTCTCGTTCTTGTGCTCTCTCGTTCTCGCTCTCGTTATCTCTCTCGCTCTCGTTCTCGTTTTCTCTTTCTCGCTCTCGTTTTCTCTCTCGCTGTCGTTTTTTCTCGCTCTCGTTTTTTCTCGCTCTCGTTTTTTCTCGCTCTCGTTTTCTCTCTCTCGCTCTCGTTTTCTCTCTCGCTCTCGTTTTCTCTCTCGCTCTCGTTTTCTCTCTCGCTCTCGTTTTCTCTCTCGCTCTCGTTTTCTGTCTCGCTCTCGTTTTCTGTCTCGCTCTCGTTTTCTGTCTCGCTCTCGCTCTCGTTTTCTCTCTCGCTCTCGTTTTCTCATTCGCTCTCGTTATCGTCCACTCTCGTTTTCTGTCTCGCTCTCGTTTTCTGTCTGGCTCTCGTTTTCTGTCTGGCTCTCGTTTTCTGTCTGGCTCTCGTTTTCTGTCTCGCTGTCGCTCTCGTTTTCTCTCTCGCTCTCGTTTTCTCATTCGCTCTCTCTCTCGTACTCGTGCTCTCTTATTCTCGGTCTCGTTTTCTCTCTCTCGCTCTCGTTTTCTCTCTCGCTCTTCGTTTTCTCTCGCTCTTCGTTTTCTCTCGCTCTTCGTTTTCTCTCGCTCTCTTTCTCTCTCGCTCTTCGTTTTCTCTCTCGATCTCGTTTTCTCTCTCGCTCTTCGTTTTCTCTCTCGCTCTCGTTTTCTCTCTCGTTCTCGTTATCTCGGTCTCGTTTTCGCGCTCGTTTTCGCTCTCGCTCGTTTTTTCTCTCTCTCTCGCTCGTTTTCTCTCGCTCTCGTTTTCTTTCTCTCGCTCTCGTTTTCTCTCTCGCTCTCGTTTTCTCATTCGCTCTCGTTATCGTCCACTCTCGTTTTCTGTCTCGCTCTCGTTTTCTGTCTCGCTGTCGCTCTCGTTTTCTCTCTCGCTCTCGTTTTCTCATTCGCTCTCTCTCTCGTACTCGTGCTCTCTTGTTCTCGGTCTCGTTTTCTTTCTCTCGCTCTCGTTTTCTCTCGCTCTCGTTTTCTCTCTCTCGCTCTTCGTTTTCTCTCGCTCTCTTTCTCTCTCGCTCTCTTTCTCTCTCGCTCTCGTTTTCTCTCGCTCTCTTTCTCTCTCGCTCTTCGTTTTCTCTCTCGATCTCGTTTTCTCTCTCGCTCTTCGTTTTCTCTCTCGCTCTCGTTTTCTCTCTCGTTCTCGTTTTCTCTCTCGTTCTCGTTATCTCGGTCTCGTTTTCGCTCTCGCTCGTTTTTTCTCTCTCTCTCGCTCGTTTTCTCTCGCTCTCGTTTTCTTTCTCTCGCTCTCGTTTTCTCTCTCGCTCTCGTTTTCTCTCTCGCTCTTCGTTTTCTCTCGTTCTCGTTTTCTCTCTCGCTCTCGTTTTTTCATTCGCACTCGCTCTCGCTATCGTCCTCTCTCGTTTTCTGTCTCGCTCTCGTTTTCTCTCTCGCTCTCGTTTTCTCTCTCTCATTCTCTCTCTCGCTCTCGTTTTCGCTCTCGTTCTCATTCGCTGTCGTTCTCTCTCGTTCGCTCTCGTTTTCTCTCTCGCTCTCGTTTTCGTTCTCTCGATCTCGTGCTCTCTCGTTCTCGCTCTCGTTTTCTGTCTCGCTCTCGTTTTCGCTCTCGCTCTCGTTTTCGCTCTCGCTCTCGTTTTCGCTCTCGCTCTCGTTTTCGCTCTCGCTCTCGTTTTCGCTCTCGCTCTCATTCGCTGTCGTTCTCTCTCGTTCGCTCTCGTTTTCTCTCTCGCTCTCGTTTTCGTTCTCTCGATCTCGTGCTCTCTCGTTCTCGCTCTCGTTTTCTGTCTCGCTCTCGTTTTCTGTCTCGCTCTCGTTTTCTGTCTCGCTCTCGTTTTCTCACTCTCTCGCTCTCGTTTTCTCTCTTGCTCTTGTTCTCGTTTTATCTTGCTCTCGTTTTTCTCGCTCTCGTTTTCGCTCTTGCTCTCGTTTTCTTATTCGCTCTTGTTATCGTTCTCTCTCGTTCTCGTGCTCTCTTGTTCTCGCTCTCGTTTTCTCTCTCGCTCTCGTTTTCTCTCTCGCTGTCGTTCTTGTTTTCTCGCTCGCTGTCGCTCTCGTTTTCTCTCTCGCTGTCGCTCTCGTTTTCTCTCTCGCTCTCGTACTCGTGCTCTCTCGTTCTCGCTCGCTCTCGTTTTCTCTCGCTCTCGTTTTCTCTCTCACTCTCGTTCTCGTTCTCTCGCTCTCATTATCATTCTCTCGCTCTCGTTTTCTCTCTCGCTCTCGTTTTCTCATTCGCTCTCGCTCTCGTTATCGTCCGCTCTCGTTTTCTGTCTCGCTCTCGTTTTCTGTCTCGCTCTCGTTTTCTGTCTCGCTCTCGTTTTCTCTCTCTCGCTCTCGTTTTCTCTCGCTCTCGTTTTCTGTCTCGCTCTCGTTTTCTGTCTCGCTGTCGCTCTCGTTTTCTCTCTCGCTCTCGTTTTCTCTCTCGCTCTCGTTTTCTCTCTCGCTCTCGCTCTCGTTATCGTCCGCTCTCGTTTTCTGTCTCGCTCTCGTTTTCTGTCTCGCTCTCGTTTTCTCTCTCGCTCTCGTTTTCTCTCTCTCGCTCTCGTTTTCTCTCGCTCTCGTTTTCTCATTCGCTCTCGTTTTCTGTCTCGCTGTCGCTCTCGTTTTCTCTCTCGCTCTCGTTTTCTCTCTCGCTCTCGTTTTCTCTCTCGCTCTCGTTTTCTCTCTCGCTCTCGTTTTCTGTCTCGCTGTCGCTCTCGTTTTCTCATTCGCTCTCTCTCTCGTTCTCGTGCTCTCTTGTTCTCGGTCTCGTTTTCTCTCTCTCGCTCTCGTTTTCTCTCGCTCTCGTTTTCTCTCGCTCTCGTTTTCTATCGCTCTCGTTTTCTCTCGCTCTCGTTTTCTCTCGCTCTCGTTTTCTCTCGCTCTCGTTTTCTCTCGCTCTCTTTCTCTCTCGCTCTCTTTCTCTCTCGCTCTCGTTTTCTCTCGCTCTCGTTTTCTCTCGCTCTCGTTTTCTCTCGCTCTCGTTTTCTCTCGCTCTCGTTTTCTCTCTCTCGCTCTTCGTTTTCTCTCGCTCTCTTTCTCTCTCGCTCTCGTTTTCTCTCGATCTCGTTTTCTCTCTCGCTCTTCGTTTTCTCTCTCGCTCTTCGTTTTCTCTCTCGCTCTCGTTTTCTCTCTCGTTCTCGTTATCTCGGTCTCGTTTTCGCTCGCGCTCGTTTTTTCTCTCTCTCGCTCGTTTTCTCTCGCTCTCGTTCTCATTTTCTCTTTCTCGCTCTCGTTTTCTCTCGCTCTCGTTATCATTCTTTCTCGTTCTCTCTCGTTCGCTCTCGTTCTCGTTCGCTCTCATTTTCTCTCTCGCTCTCGTTTTCTCTCTCGCTCTCGTACTCGTGCTCTCTCGTTCTCGCTCGCTCTCGTTTTCTCTCTCGCTCTCGTTTTCTCTCGCTCTCGTTTTCTCTCTCGCTCTCGTTTTCTTTCTCACTCTCGTTCTCGTTCTCTCGCTCTCGTTTTCTCTCTCGCTCTCGTTTTCACATTCGCTCTCGCTCTCGTTATCGTCCGCTCTCGTTTTCTGTCTCGCTCTCGTTTTCTGTCTCGCTCTCGTTTTCTGTCTCGCTCTCGTTTTCTGTCTCGCTCTCGTTTTCTGTCTCGCTCTCGTTTTCTGTCTCGCTCTCGTTTTCTGTCTCTCGCTCTCGTTTTCTCTCGCTCTCGTTTTCTGTCTCGCTCTCGTTTTCTGTCTCGCTGTCGCTCTCGTTTTCTCTCTCACTCTCGTTTTCTCTCTCGCTCTCGTTTTCTCTCTCGCTCTCGTTTTCTCTCTCGCTCTCGTTTTCTGTCTCGCTGTCGCTCTCGTTTTCTCTCTCGCTCTCGTTTTCTCTCTCGCTCTCGTTTTCTCTCTCGCTCTCGTTTTCTGTCTCGCTCTCGTTTTCTCTCTCTCGCTCTCGTTTTCTCTCTCGCTCTAGTTTTCTGTCTCGCTCTCGTTTTCTGTCTCGCTGTCGCTCTCGTTTTCTCTCTCGCTCTCGTTTTCTCTCTCGCTCTCGTTTTCTCTCTCGCTCTCGTTTTCTGTCTCGCTGTCGCTCTCGTTTTCTCTTTTCTCGCTCTCGTTTTCTCATTCGCTCTCTCTCTCGTTCTCGTGCTCTCTTGTTCTCGGTCTCGTTTTCTCTCTCTCGCTCTCGTTTTCTCTCGCTCTTCGTTTTCTCTCGCTCTCGTTTTCTCTCGATCTCGTTTTCTCTCTCGCTCTTCGTTTTCTCTCTCGCTCTCGTTTTCTCTCTCGTTCTCGTTATCTCGGACTCGTTTTCGCTCTCGTTTTCGCTCTCGCTCGTTTTTTCTCTCTCTCTCGCTCGTTTTCTCTCGCTCTCGTTCTCATTTTCTCTTTCTCGCTCTCGTTTTCTCTCTCTCTCATTATCATTCTTTCTCGTTCTCTCTCGTTCGCTCTCGTTCTCGTTCGCTCTCATTTTCTCTCTCGCTCTTGTTTTCTCTCTCGCTCTCATTATCGTTCTCTCTCGTTCTTGTGCTCTCTCGTTCTTGCGCTCTCTCGTTCTCGCTCTCGTTATCTCTCTCGCTCTCATTCTCGTTTTCTCTTTCTCGCTCTCGTTTTCTCTCTCGCTCTCTTTTTCTCACTATCGTTTTTTCTCGCTCTCATTTTCTCTCGCTCGCTCTCGTTTTCTCTCGCTCTCGTTTTCTCTCGCTCTCGTTTTCTCTCGCTCTCGTTTTCTCTCGCTCTCGTTTTCTCTCGCTCTCGTTTTCTGTCTCGCTCTCGTTTTCTCTTGCTCTCGTTTTCTCTTGCTCTCGTTTTCTCTTGCTCTCGTTTTCTCTTGCTCTCGTTTTCTCTTGCTCTCGTTTTCTCTAGCTCTCGTTTTCTCTCGCTCTCGTTTACTCTCGCTCTCGTTTTCTCTCCCGCTCTCGCTCTCGTTTTCTCGCTCTCGCTCTCGTTTTCTCTCTCGCTCTCGTTTTCTCTCGCTCTCGTTTTCTTTCTCTCGCTCTCGTTTTCTTTCTCTCGCTCTCTTTCTCTCTCGCTCTCTTTCTCTCTCGCTCTCGTTTTCTCTCGCTCTCGTTTTCTCTCGCTCTCGTTTTCTCTCTCTCGCTCTCGTTTTCTCTCGCTCTTCGTTTTCTCTCGCTCGCTCTCGCTCTCGTTTTCTCTCTCGCTCTCGCTTTCGTTTTCTCTCTCGTTCTCGTTATCTTGCTCTCGTTTTCTCTCGCTCTCGTTTTCGCTCTCGCTCTCGTTTTTTCTCTCTCGCTCGTTTTCTCTCGCTCTCGTTCTCATTTTCTCTTTCTCGCTCTCGTTTTCTCTCGCTCTCGTTTTCTCTCGCTCTCGTTATCATTCTTTCTCATTCTCTCTCGTTCGCTCTCGTTCTCTCTCGCTCTCATTTTCTCTCTCGCTCTTGTTTTCTTTCTCGCTCTCGTTTTCTCGTTCGCTCTCGCTCTCATTATCGTTCTCTCTCGTTCTCGTGCTCTCTCGTTCTTGCGCTCTCTCGTTCTCGCTCTCGTTTTCTGTCTCGCTCTCGTTTTCTGTCTCGCTCTCGTTTTCTGTCTCGCTCTCGTTTTCTGTCTCGCTCTCGCTCTCGTTTTCTCACTCTCGCTCTCGTTTTCTCTCTTGCTCTTGTTCTCGTTTTATCTTGCTCTCGTTTTTCTCGCTCTCTTTTTCGCTCTTGCTCTCGTTTTCTTATTCGCTCTTGTTATCGTTCTCTCTCGTTCTCGTGCTCTCTCGTTCTCGTGCTCTCTCGTTCTCGTGCTCTCTCGTTCTCGTGCTCTCTCGTTCTCGTTCGCTCTCGTTTTCTCTCTCGCTCTCGTTTTCTCTCTCGCTCTCGTTTTCTCTCGCTCTCGTTTTCTCTCTCACTCTCGTTCTCGTTCTCTCGCTCTCATTATCATTCTCTCGCTCTCGTTTTCTCTCTCGCTCTCGTTTTCTCATTCGCTCTCGCTCTCGTTATCGTCCGCTCTCGTTTTCTGTCTCGCTCTCGTTTTCTGTCTCGCTCTCGTTTTCTCTCTCTCGCTCTCGTTTTCTGTCTCGCTCTCGTTTTCTGTCTCGCTCTCGTTTTCTGTCTCGCTCTCGTTTTCTGTCTCGCTCTCGTTTTCTGTCTCGCTGTCGCTCTCGTTTTCTCTCTCGCTCTCGTTTTCTCATTCGCTCTCTCTCTCGTACTCGTGCTCTCTTGTTCTCGGTCTCGTTTTCTCTCTCTCGCTCTCGTTTTCTCTCGCTCTCGTTTTCTCTCTCTCGCTCTTCGTTTTCTCTCGCTCTCTTTCTCTCTCGCTCTCGTTTTCTCTCGCTCTTCGTTTTCTCTCGCTCGCTCTCGCTCTCGTTTTCTCTCTCGCTCTCGCTTTCGTTTTCTCTCTCGTTCTCGTTATCTTGCTCTCGTTTTCTCTCGCTCTCGTTTTCGCTCTCGCTCTCGTTTTTTCTCTCTCGCTCGTTTTCTCTCGCTCTCGTTCTCATTTTCTCTTTCTCGCTCTCGTTTTCTCTCGCTCTCGTTTTCTCTCGCTCTCGTTATCATTCTTTCTCATTCTCTCTCGTTCGCTCTCGTTCTCGTTCGCTCTCATTTTCTCTCTCGCTCTTGTTTTCTTTCTCGCTCTCGTTTTCTCGTTCGCTCTCGCTCTCATTATCGTTCTCTCTCGTTCTCGTGCTCTCTCGTTCTTGCGCTCTCTCGTTCTCGCTCTCGTTTTCTGTCTCGCTCTCGTTTTCTGTCTCGCTCTCGTTTTCTGTCTCGCTCTCGCTCTCGTTTTATCTTGCTCTCGTTTTTCTCGCTCTCGTTTTCGCTCTTGCTCTCGTTTTCTTATTCGCTCTTGTTATCGTGCTCTCTCGTTCTCGTGCTCTCTCGTTCTCGTGCTCTCTCGTTCTCGTGCTCTCTCGTTCTCGTGCTCTCTCGTTCTCGTGCTCTCTCGTTCTCGCTCTCGTTTTCTGTCTCGCTCTCGTTTTCTGTCTCGCTCTCGCTCTCGTTTTCTCACTCTCTCGCTCTCGTTTTCTCTCTTGCTCTTGTTCTCGTTTTATCTTGCTCTCGTTTTTCTCGCTCTCGTTTTCGCTCTTGCTCTCGTTTTCTTATTCGCTCTTGTTATCGTTCTCTCTCGTTCTCGTGCTCTCTCGTTCTCGTGCTCTCTCGTTCTCGCTCTCGTTTTCTCTCTCGCTGTCGCTCTCGTTTTCTCGCTCGCTGTCGCTCTCGTTTTCTCTCTCGCTCTCGTACTCGTGCTCTCTCGTTCTCGCTCGCTCTCGTTTTCTCTCTCGCTCTCGTTTTCTCTCTCGCTCTCGTTTTCTCTCGCTCTCGTTTTCTCTCTCACTCTCGTTCTCGTTCTCTCGCTCTCATTATCATTCTCTCGCTCTCGTTTTCTCTCTCGCTCTCGTTTTCTCATTCGCTCTCGTTATCGTCCGCTCTCGTTTTCTGTCTCGCTCTCGTTTTCTGTCTCGCTCTCGTTTTCTGTCTCGCTCTCGTTTTCTGTCTCGCTCTCGTTTTCTCTCTCTCGCTCTCGTTTTCTCATTCGCTCTCGTTTTCTGTCTCGCTCTCGTTTTCTGTCTCGCTCTCGTTTTCTGTCTCGCTCTCGTTTTCTGTCTCGCTGTCGCTCTCGTTTTCTCTCTCGCTCTCGTTTTCTCATTCGCTCTCTCTCTCGTACTCGTGCTCTCTTGTTCTCGGTCTCGTTTTCTCTCTCTCGCTCTCGTTTTCTCTCGCTCTCGTTTTCTCTCGCTCTTCGTTTTCTCTCGCTCTCTTTCTCTCTCGCTCTCGTTTTCTCTCGATCTCGTTTTCTCTCTCGCTCTTCGTTTTCTCTCTCGCTCTCGTTTTCTCTCTCGTTCTCGTTATCTCGGTCTCGTTTTCGCTCTCGTTTTCGCTCTCGCTCGTTTTTTTCTCTCTCTCGCTCGTTTTCTCTCGCTCTCGTTCTCATTTTCTCTTTTCTCGCTCTCGTTTTCTCTCGCTCTCGTTATCATTCTTTCTCGTGCTCTCTCGTTCTCGTGCTCTCTCGTTCTTGCGCTCTCTCGTTCTCGCTCTCGTTATCTCTCTCGCTCTCATTCTCGTTTTCTCTTTCTCGCTCTCGTTTTCTCTCTCGCTCTCTTTTTCTCGCTATCGTTTTTTTCTCGCTCTCGTTTTCTCTCGCTCTCGTTTTCTCTCGCTCTCGTTTTCTCTCGCTTTCGTTTTCTGTCTCGCTCTCGTTTCCTCTTGCTCTCGTTTCCTCTTGCTCTCGTTTTCTCTCGCTCTCGTTTTCTCTTGCTCTCGTTTTCTCTTGCTCTCGTTTTCTCTCGCTCTCGTTTTCTCTCTCTCGCTCTCGTTTTCTCTCTCTCTTCGTTTTCTCTCGCTCGCTCTCGCTCTCGTTTTCTCTCTCGCTCTCGTTTTCTCTCTCGCTCTCGTTTTCTCTCTCGCTCTCGTTTTCTCTCTCGCTCTCGTTTTCGCTCTCGCTCTCGTTTTCGCTCTCGCTTTCGTTTTCTCTCTCGTTCTCGTTTTCTCTCGCTCTCGTTTTCTCTCGCTCTCGTTCTCATTTTCTCTTTCTCGCTCTCGTTTTCTCTCGCTCTCGTTTTCTCTCGCTCTCGTTTTCTCTCGCTCTCGTTATCATTCTTTCTCATTCTCTCTCGTTCGCTCTCGTTCTCTCTCGCTCTTGTTTTCTTTCTCGCTCTCGTTTTCTCGTTCGCTCTCGCTCTCATTATCGTTCTCTCTCGTTCTCGTGCTCTCTCGTTCTTGCGCTCTCTCGTTCTCGCTCTCGTTATCTCTCGCTCTCGTTCTCGTTTTCTCTTTCTCGCTCTCGTTTTCTCTCTCGCTCTCGTTTTTTCTCGCTGTCGTTTTTTCTCGCTCTCGTTTTCTCTCGCTCTCGTTTTCTCTCTCGCTCTCGTTTTCTCATTCGCTCTCGCTCTCGTTATCGTCCTCTCTCGTTATCGTCCTCTCTCGTTTTCTGTCTCGCTCTCGTTTTCTGTCTCGCTCTCGTTTTCTCTCGCTCGCTCTCGTTTTCTGTCTCGCTCTCGTTTTCTCTCTCGCTCTCGTTTTCTCTCGCTCTCGTTTTCTCTCGCTTTCGTTTTCTGTCTCGCTCTCGTTTTCTCTTGCTCTCGTTTTCGCTCTCGCTCTCGCTCTCGTTTTCTCGCTCTCGTTTTCTCGCTCTCGCTCTCGTTTTCTCTCTCGCTCTCGTTTTCTCTCGCTCTTCGTTTTCTCTCGCTCTCTCTCGCTCTCGTTTTCGCTCTCGCTCTCGTTTTCGCTCTCGCTTTCGTTTTCTCTCTCATTCTCGTTATCTCGCTCTCGTTTTCTCTCGCTCTCGTTTTCGCTCTCGTTTTCGCTCTCGCTCTCGTTTTTTTCTCTCTCGCTCGTTTTCTCTCGCTCTCGTTCTCATTTTCTCTTTCTCGCTCTCGTTTTCTCTCGCTCTCGTTTTCTCTCGCTCTCGTTTTCTCTCGCTCTCGTTATCATTCTTTCTCATTCTCTCTCGTTCGCTCTCGTTATTGTTCGCTCTCATTTTCTCTCTCGCTCTTGTTTTCTCTCTCGCTCTTGTTTTCTCTCTCGCTCTCGTTTTCTCTCTCGCTCTCGTTTTCTCGTTCGCTCTCGCTCTCATTATCGTTCTCTCTCGTTCTCGTGCTCTCTCGTTCTTGCGTTCTCTCGTTCTCGCTCTCGTTATCTCTCTCGCTCTCGTTCTCGTTTTCTCTTTCTCGCTCTCGTTTTCTCTCTCGCTCTCGTTTTTTCTCGCTGTCGTTTTTTCTCGCTCTCGTTTTCTCTCTCTCGCTCTCGTTTTCTGTCTCGCTCTCGTTTTCTCTCTCGCTCTCGTTTTCTCTCTCGCTCTCGTTTTCTCTCTCTCTCGTTTTCTCTCTCGCTCTCGTTTTCTCATTCGCTCTCGCTCTCGTTATCGTCCTCTCTCGTTTTCTGTCTCGCTCTCGTTTTCTCTCGCTCTCGTTTTCTCTCGCTTTCGTTTTCGCTCTCGCTCTCGTTTTCTCTTGCTCTCGTTTTCGCTCTCGCTCTCGTTTTCTCGCTCTCGCTCTCGTTTTCTCTCTCGCTCTCGTTTTCTCTCGCTCTTCGTTTTCTCTCTCTCTCTCGCTCTCGTTTTCTCTCTCGCTCTCGTTTTCTCTCTCGCTCTCGTTTTCGCTCTCGCTTTCGTTTTCTCTCTCATTCTCGTTATCTCGCTCTCGTTTTCTCTCGCTCTCGTTTTCGCTCTCGTTTTCGCTCTCGCTCTCGTTTTTTTCTCTCTCGCTCGTTTTCTCTCGCTCTCGTTCTCATTTTCTCTTTCTCGCTCTCGTTTTCTCTCGCTCTCGTTTTGTCTCGCTCTCGTTATCATTCTTTCTCATTCTCTCGTTCGCTCTCGTTCTCGTTCGCTCTCATTTTCTCTCTCGCTCTTGTTTTCTCTCTCGCTCTTGTTTTCTCTCTCGCTCTCGTTTTCTCGTTCACTCTCGCTCTCATTATCGTTCTCTCTCGTTCTCGTGCTCTCTCGTTCTTGCGTTCTCTCGTTCTCGCTCTCGTTATCTCTCGCTCTCGTTATCTCTCGCTCTCGTTATCTCTCGCTCTCGTTATCTCTCGCTCTCGTTATCTCTCGCTCTCGTTTTCTCTCGCTCTCGTTTTCTCTCTCGCTCTCGTTTTCTCATTCGCTCTCGCTCTCGTTATCGTCCTCTCTCGTTTTCTGTCTCGCTCTCGTTTTCTGTCTCGCTGTCGCTCTCGTTTTCTCATTCGCTCTCTCTCTCTCGTTCTCGTGCTCTCTTGTTCTCGGTCTCGTTTTCTGTCTCGCTCTCGCTCTCGTTTTCTCTCTCGCTCTCGTTTTCTCTCGCTCTTCGTTTTCTCTCGCTCTCTTTCTCTCTCGCTCTCGTTTCCTCTCGCTCTCGTTTTCTCTCTCGCTCTCGTTTTCTCTCTCGCTCTCGTTTTCTCATTCGCTCTCGCTCTCGTTATCGTCCTCTCTCGTTTTCTGTCTCGCTCTCGTTTTCTGTCTTGCTCTCGTTTTCTGTCTCGCTGTCGCTCTCGTTTTCTCATTCGCTCTCTCTCTCTCGTTCTCGTGCTCTCTTGTTCTCGGTCTCGTTTTCTGTCTCGCTCACGCTCTCGTTTTCTCTCGCTCTCGTTTTCTCTCGCTCTTCGTTTTCTCTCGCTCTCTTTCTCTCTCGCTCTCTTTCTCTCGCTCTCGTTTTCTCTCGCTCTCGTTTTCTCTCGCTCTTCGTTTTCTCTCGCTCTTCGTTTTCTCTCGCTCTCTCTCTCGCTCTCGTTTTCTCTCTCGCTCTCGTTTTCTCATTCGCTCTCGCTCTCGTTATCGTCCTCTCTCGTTTTCTGTCTCGCTCTCGTTTTCTGTCTTGCTCTCGTTTTCTGTCTCGCTGTCGCTCTCGTTTTCTCATTCGCTCTCTCTCTCTCGTTCTCGTGCTCTCTTGTTCTCGGTCTCGTTTTCTGTCTCGCTCACGCTCTCGTTTTCTCTCGCTCTTCGTTTTCTCGCGCTCTCTTTCTCTCTCGCTCTCTTTCTCTCTCGCTCTCTTTCTCTCTCGCTCTCGTTTTCTCTCGCTCTTCGTTTTCTCTCGCTCTCTCTCTCGCTCTCGTTTTCTCTCGCTCTCGTTTTCTCTCTCGCTCTCGTTTTCTCTTTCTCCCTCTCGTTTTCACTCTCGCTCTCGTTTTCTCTCTCGCTCTCGTTTTCTCTCGCTCTCGTTTTCTCTCGCTCTCGTTTTCTCTCGCTCTCGTTTTCTCTCGCTCTCGTTTTCTCATTCGCTCTCGCTCTCGTTATCGTCCTCTCTCGTTTTCTGTCTCGCTCTCGTTTTCTCTCTCGCTCTCGTTTTCTCTCGCTCTCGTTTTCTTTCTCTCGCTCTCGTTTTCTTTCTCTCGCTCTCTTTCTCTCTCGCTCTCTTTCTCTCTCGCTCTCGTTTTCTCTCGCTCTCGTTTTCTCTCTCTCGCTCTCGTTTTCTCTCGCTCTTCGTTTTCTCTCGCTCGCTCTCGCTCTCGTTTTCTCTCTCGCTCTCGCTTTCGTTTTCTCTCTCGTTCTCGTTATCTTGCTCTCGTTTTCTCTCGCTCTCGTTTTCGCTCTCGCTCTCGTTTTTTCTCTCTCGCTCGTTTTCTCTCGCTCTCGTTCTCATTTTCTCTTTCTCGCTCTCGTTTTCTCTCGCTCTCGTTTTCTCTCGCTCTCGTTATCATTCTTTCTCATTCTCTCTCGTTCGCTCTCGTTCTCGTTCGCTCTCATTTTCTCTCTCGCTCTTGTTTTCTTTCTCGCTCTCGTTTTCTCGTTCGCTCTCGCTCTCATTATCGTTCTCTCTCGTTCTCGTGCTCTCTCGTTCTTGCGCTCTCTCGTTCTCGCTCTCGTTTTCTGTCTCGCTCTCGTTTTCTGTCTCGCTCTCGTTTTCTGTCTCGCTCTCGCTCTCGTTTTATCTTGCTCTCGTTTTTCTCGCTCTCGTTTTCGCTCTTGCTCTCGTTTTCTTATTCGCTCTTGTTATCGTGCTCTCTCGTTCTCGTGCTCTCTCGTTCTCGTGCTCTCTCGTTCTCGTGCTCTCTCGTTCTCGTGCTCTCTCGTTCTCGTGCTCTCTCGTTCTCGTGCTCTCTCGTTCTCGCTCTCGTTTTCTGTCTCGCTCTCGTTTTCTGTCTCGCTCTCGCTCTCGTTTTCTCACTCTCTCGCTCTCGTTTTCTCTCTTGCTCTTGTTCTCGTTTTATCTTGCTCTCGTTTTTCTCGCTCTCGTTTTCGCTCTTGCTCTCGTTTTCTTATTCGCTCTTGTTATCGTTCTCTCTCGTTCTCGTGCTCTCTCGTTCTCGTGCTCTCTCGTTCTCGCTCTCGTTTTCTCTCTCGCTGTCGCTCTCGTTTTCTCGCTCGCTGTCGCTCTCGTTTTCTCTCTCGCTCTCGTACTCGTGCTCTCTCGTTCTCGCTCGCTCTCGTTTTCTCTCTCGCTCTCGTTTTCTCTCTCGCTCTCGTTTTCTCTCGCTCTCGTTTTCTCTCTCACTCTCGTTCTCGTTCTCTCGCTCTCATTATCATTCTCTCGCTCTCGTTTTCTCTCTCGCTCTCGTTTTCTCATTCGCTCTCGTTATCGTCCGCTCTCGTTTTCTGTCTCGCTCTCGTTTTCTGTCTCGCTCTCGTTTTCTGTCTCGCTCTCGTTTTCTCTCTCTCGCTCTCGTTTTCTCATTCGCTCTCGTTTTCTGTCTCGCTCTCGTTTTCTGTCTCGCTCTCGTTTTCTGTCTCGCTCTCGTTTTCTGTCTCGCTCTCGTTTTCTGTCTCGCTCTCGTTTTCTGTCTCGCTGTCGCTCTCGTTTTCTCTCTCGCTCTCGTTTTCTCATTCGCTCTCTCTCTCGTACTCGTGCTCTCTTGTTCTCGGTCTCGTTTTCTCTCTCTCGCTCTCGTTTTCTCTCGCTCTCGTTTTCTCTCGCTCTCGTTTTCTCTCGCTCTTCGTTTTCTCTCGCTCTCTTTCTCTCTCGCTCTCGTTTTCTCTCGATCTCGTTTTCTCTCTCGCTCTTCGTTTTCTCTCTCGCTCTCGTTTTCTCTCTCGTTCTCGTTATCTCGGTCTCGTTTTCGCTCTCGTTTTCGCTCTCGCTCGTTTTTTCTCTCTCTCGCTCGTTTTCTCTCGCTCTCGTTCTCATTTTCTCTTTTCTCGCTCTCGTTTTCTCTCGCTCTCGTTATCATTCTTTCTCGTGCTCTCTCGTTCTCGTGCTCTCTCGTTCTTGCGCTCTCTCGTTCTCGCTCTCGTTATCTCTCTCGCTCTCATTCTCGTTTTCTCTTTCTCGCTCTCGTTTTCTCTCTCGCTCTCTTTTTCTCGCTATCGTTTTTTTCTCGCTCTCGTTTTCTCTCGCTCTCGTTTTCTCTCGCTCTCGTTTTCTCTCGCTTTCGTTTTCTGTCTCGCTCTCGTTTCCTCTTGCTCTCGTTTCCTCTTGCTCTCGTTTTCTCTCGCTCTCGTTTTCTCTTGCTCTCGTTTTCTCTTGCTCTCGTTTTCTCTTGCTCTCGTTTTCTCTCGCTCTCGTTTTCTCTCTCTCGCTCTCGTTTTCTCTCTCTCTTCGTTTTCTCTCGCTCGCTCTCGCTCTCGTTTTCTCTCTCGCTCTCGTTTTCTCTCTCGCTCTCGTTTTCTCTCTCGCTCTCGTTTTCGCTCTCGCTCTCGTTTTCGCTCTCGCTTTCGTTTTCTCTCTCGTTCTCGTTTTCTCTCGCTCTCGTTTTCTCTCGCTCTCGTTCTCATTTTCTCTTTCTCGCTCTCGTTTTCTCTCGCTCTCGTTTTCTCTCGCTCTCGTTTTCTCTCGCTCTCGTTATCATTCTTTCTCATTCTCTCTCGTTCGCTCTCGTTCTCTCTCGCTCTTGTTTTCTTTCTCGCTCTCGTTTTCTCGTTCGCTCTCGCTCTCATTATCGTTCTCTCTCGTTCTCGTGCTCTCTCGTTCTTGCGCTCTCTCGTTCTCGCTCTCGTTATCTCTCGCTCTCGTTCTCGTTTTCTCTTTCTCGCTCTCGTTTTCTCTCTCGCTCTCGTTTTTTCTCGCTGTCGTTTTTTCTCGCTCTCGTTTTCTCTCGCTCTCGTTTTCTCTCTCGCTCTCGTTTTCTCATTCGCTCTCGCTCTCGTTATCGTCCTCTCTCGTTATCGTCCTCTCTCGTTTTCTGTCTCGCTCTCGTTTTCTGTCTCGCTCTCGTTTTCTCTCGCTCGCTCTCGTTTTCTGTCTCGCTCTCGTTTTCTCTCTCGCTCTCGTTTTCTCTCGCTCTCGTTTTCTCTCGCTTTCGTTTTCTGTCTCGCTCTCGTTTTCTCTTGCTCTCGTTTTCGCTCTCGCTCTCGCTCTCGTTTTCTCGCTCTCGTTTTCTCGCTCTCGCTCTCGTTTTCTCTCTCGCTCTCGTTTTCTCTCGCTCTTCGTTTTCTCTCGCTCTCTCTCGCTCTCGTTTTCGCTCTCGCTCTCGTTTTCGCTCTCGCTTTCGTTTTCTCTCTCATTCTCGTTATCTCGCTCTCGTTTTCTCTCGCTCTCGTTTTCGCTCTCGTTTTCGCTCTCGCTCTCGTTTTTTTCTCTCTCGCTCGTTTTCTCTCGCTCTCGTTCTCATTTTCTCTTTCTCGCTCTCGTTTTCTCTCGCTCTCGTTTTCTCTCGCTCTCGTTTTCTCTCGCTCTCGTTATCATTCTTTCTCATTCTCTCTCGTTCGCTCTCGTTATTGTTCGCTCTCATTTTCTCTCTCGCTCTTGTTTTCTCTCTCGCTCTTGTTTTCTCTCTCGCTCTTGTTTTCTCTCTCGCTCTCGTTTTCTCTCTCGCTCTCGTTTTCTCGTTCGCTCTCGCTCTCATTATCGTTCTCTCTCGTTCTCGTGCTCTCTCGTTCTTGCGTTCTCTCGTTCTCGCTCTCGTTATCTCTCTCGCTCTCGTTCTCGTTTTCTCTTTCTCGCTCTCGTTTTCTCTCTCGCTCTCGTTTTTTCTCGCTGTCGTTTTTTCTCGCTCTCGTTTTCTCTCTCTCGCTCTCGTTTTCTGTCTCGCTCTCGTTTTCTCTCTCGCTCTCGTTTTCTCTCTCGCTCTCGTTTTCTCTCTCTCTCGTTTTCTCTCTCGCTCTCGTTTTCTCATTCGCTCTCGCTCTCGTTATCGTCCTCTCTCGTTTTCTGTCTCGCTCTCGTTTTCTCTCGCTCTCGTTTTCTCTCGCTTTCGTTTTCGCTCTCGCTCTCGTTTTCTCTTGCTCTCGTTTTCGCTCTCGCTCTCGTTTTCTCGCTCTCGCTCTCGTTTTCTCGCTCTCGCTCTCGTTTTCTCTCTCGCTCTCGTTTTCTCTCGCTCTTCGTTTTCTCTCTCTCTCTCTCGCTCTCGTTTTCTCTCTCGCTCTCGTTTTCTCTCTCGCTCTCGTTTTCGCTCTCGCTTTCGTTTTCTCTCTCATTCTCGTTATCTCGCTCTCGTTTTCTCTCGCTCTCGTTTTCGCTCTCGTTTTCGCTCTCGCTCTCGTTTTTTTCTCTCTCGCTCGTTTTCTCTCGCTCTCGTTCTCATTTTCTCTTTCTCGCTCTCGTTTTCTCTCGCTCTCGTTTTGTCTCGCTCTCGTTATCATTCTTTCTCATTCTCTCTCGTTCGCTCTCGTTCTCGTTCGCTCTCATTTTCTCTCTCGCTCTTGTTTTCTCTCTCGCTCTCGTTTTCTCGTTCACTCTCGCTCTCATTATCGTTCTCTCTCGTTCTCGTGCTCTCTCGTTCTTGCGTTCTCTCGTTCTCGCTCTCGTTATCTCTCGCTCTCGTTATCTCTCGCTCTCGTTATCTCTCGCTCTCGTTATCTCTCGCTCTCGTTTTCTCTCGCTCTCGTTTTCTCTCTCGCTCTCGTTTTCTCATTCGCTCTCGCTCTCGTTATCGTCCTCTCTCGTTTTCTGTCTCGCTCTCGTTTTCTGTCTCGCTGTCGCTCTCGTTTTCTCATTCGCTCTCTCTCTCTCGTTCTCGTGCTCTCTTGTTCTCGGTCTCGTTTTCTGTCTCGCTCTCGCTCTCGTTTTCTCTCTCGCTCTCGTTTTCTCTCGCTCTTCGTTTTCTCTCGCTCTCTTTCTCTCTCGCTCTCGTTTCCTCTCGCTCTCGTTTTCTCTCTCGCTCTCGTTTTCTCTCTCGCTCTCGTTTTCTCATTCGCTCTCGCTCTCGTTATCGTCCTCTCTCGTTTTCTGTCTCGCTCTCGTTTTCTGTCTTGCTCTCGTTTTCTGTCTCGCTGTCGCTCTCGTTTTCTCATTCGCTCTCTCTCTCTCGTTCTCGTGCTCTCTTGTTCTCGGTCTCGTTTTCTGTCTCGCTCACGCTCTCGTTTTCTCTCGCTCTCGTTTTCTCTCGCTCTTCGTTTTCTCTCGCTCTCTTTCTCTCTCGCTCTCTTTCTCTCGCTCTCGTTTTCTCTCGCTCTCGTTTTCTCTCGCTCTTCGTTTTCTCTCGCTCTCTCTCTCGCTCTCGTTTTCTCTCTCGCTCTCGTTTTCTCATTCGCTCTCGCTCTCGTTATCGTCCTCTCTCGTTTTCTGTCTCGCTCTCGTTTTCTGTCTTGCTCTCGTTTTCTGTCTCGCTGTCGCTCTCGTTTTCTCATTCGCTCTCTCTCTCTCGTTCTCGTGCTCTCTTGTTCTCGGTCTCGTTTTCTGTCTCGCTCACGCTCTCGTTTTCTCTCGCTCTCGTTTTCTCTCGCTCTTCGTTTTCTCTCGCTCTCTTTCTCTCTCGCTCTCTTTCTCTCGCTCTCGTTTTCTCTCGCTCTCGTTTTCTCTCGCTCTCGTTTTCTCTCGCTCTTCGTTTTCTCTCGCTCTCTCTCTCGCTCTCGTTTTCTCTCTCGCTCTCGTTTTCTCTCTCGCTCTCGTTTTCTCATTCGCTCTCGCTCTCGTTATCGTCCTCTCTCGTTTTCTGTCTCGCTCTCGTTTTCTGTCTTGCTCTCGTTTTCTGTCTCGCTGTCGCTCTCGTTTTCTCATTCGCTCTCTCTCTCTCGTTCTCGTGCTCTCTTGTTCTCGGTCTCGTTTTCTGTCTCGCTCACGCTCTCGTTTTCTCTCGCTCTTCGTTTTCTCGCGCTCTCTTTCTCTCTCGCTCTCTTTCTCTCTCGCTCTCGTTTTCTCTCGCTCTCGTTTTCTCTCGCTCTCGTTTTCTCTCGCTCTTCGTTTTCTCTCGCTCTCTCTCTCGCTCTCGTTTTCTCTCGCTCTCGTTTTCTCTCTCGCTCTCGTTTTCTCTTTCTCCCTCTCGTTTTCACTCTCGCTCTCGTTTTCTCTCTCGCTCTCGTTTTCTCTCGCTCTCGTTTTCTCTCGCTCTCGTTTTCTCTCGCTCTCGTTTTCTCATTCGCTCTCGCTCTCGTTATCGTCCTCTCTCGTTTTCTGTCTCGCTCTCGTTTTCTGTCTTGCTCTCGTTTTCTGTCTCACTGTCGTTTTCTGTCTCGCTGTCGCTCTCGTTTTCTCATTCGCTCTCTCTCTCTCGTTCTCGTGCTCTCTTGTTCTAGGTCTCGTTTTCTGTCTCGCTCTCGCTCTCGTTTTCTCTCTCGCTCTCGTTTTCTCTCGCTCTTCGTTTTCTCTCGCTCTCTTTCTCTCTCGCTCTCTTTCTCTCTCGCTCTCTTTCTCTCTCGCTCTCTTTCTCTCTCGCTCTCGTTTTCTCTCGCTCTCGTTTTCTCTCGCTCTCGTTTTCTCTCGCTCTTCGTTTTCTCTCGCTCTCTCTCTCGCTCTCGTTTCCTCTCTCGCTCTCGTTTTCGCTCTCGCTCTCGTTTTCGCTCTCGCTCTCGTTTTCGCTCTCTCGCTCTTCATTTTCTCTCTCTCTCTTTCTCTCTCGCTCTCTTTCTCTCTCGCTCTCTTTCTCTCTCGCTCTCTTTCTCTCTCGCTCTCTTTCTCTCTCGCTCTCTTTCTCTCTCGCTCTCTTTCTCTCTCGCTCTCGTTTTCTCTCGCTCTTCGTTTTCTCTCGCTCTCTCTCTCGCTCTCGTTTTCTCTCTCGTTCTCGTTTTCTCTCTCGCTCTCGTTTTCTGTCTCGCTCTCGTTATCATTCTTTTTCGTTCTCTCTCGTTTGCTCTCGTTTTCTCTCTCGCTCTCGTTTTCTCTCTCGCTCTCGTTATCATTCTTTTTCATTCTCTCTCGTTTGCTCTCGTTTTCGCTCTCGCTCTCGTTTTCGCTCTCGCTCTCGTTATCGTTCTCTCTCGTTCTCGTGCTCTCTCGTTTTTGCTCTCGTTTTCTGTCTCGCTCTCGTTATCTCTCTCGCTCTCATTCTCATTTTCTCTTTCTCGCTCTCGTTTTCTCTCGCTCTCGTTTTCTCTCGCTGTCGTTTTCTCTCTCGCTCTCGCTTTCTCTCTCGCTCTCGCTTTCTCTCTCACTCTCGCTTTCTCCCTCGCTCTCGTTTTCTCCCTCGCTCTCGTTTTCTCCCTCGCTCTCGTTTTCTCCCTCGCTGTCGTTTTCTCTCTCTTGCTCTAGTTTACTCTCGCTCTCGTTTTCTCTTTCTCCCTCTCGTTTTCTCTTTCTCCCTCTCGTTCTCTTTCTCTCGCTCTCGTTCTCTTTCTCTCGCTCTCGTTTTCTCTCGCTCTCGTTTTCTCTCGCTCTCGTTTTCTCTCGCTCTCGTTTTCTCTCTCGCTCTCACTCTCGTTTTCTCTCTCACTCTCGTTTTCTCTCGCTCATTTTCTCTCGCTCGCTTTCGTTTTCTCTCTCGCTCTCGTTTTCTCTCTCGATCTTCGTTTTCTCTCGCTCTCGCTTTCTCCCTCGCTCTCGCTTTCTCCCTCGCTCTCGCTTTCTCCCTCGCTCTCGCTTTCTCCCTCGCTCTCGCTTTCTCCCTCGCTCTCGTTTTCTCCCTCGCTCTCGTTTTCTCCCTCGCTGTCGTTTTCTCTCTCTTGCTCTAGTTTACTCTCGCTCTCGTTTTCTCTTTCTCCCTCTCGTTTTCTCTCTCGCTCTCGTTCTCTTTCTCTCGCTCTCGTTTTCTCTCGCTCTCGTTTTCTCTCGCTCTCGTTTTCTCTCTCGCTCTCGCTCTCGTTTTCTCTCTCACTCTCGTTTTCTCTCGCTCGTTTTCTCTCGCTCGCTTTCGTTTTCTCTCTCGCTCTCGTTTTCTCTCTCGATCTTCGTTTTCTCTCGCTCTCGCTTTCTCCCTCGCTCTCGCTTTCTCCCTCGCTCTCGCTTTCTCCCTCGCTCTCGCTTTCTCCCTCGCTCTCGCTTTCTCTCTCGCTCTCGTTTTCTGTCTCGCTCTCGTTTTCTCTCGCTCTCGTTTTCTTTTGCTCTCGTTTACTCTCACTCGTTCTCTCTCGCTCTCGTTTTCTCGTTCGCTCTCGCTCTCGTTATCGTTCTCTCTCATTCTCGTGCTCTCTCGTTCTCTTGCTCTTGTTTTCTCTCTCGCTCTCGTTTTCTCTGTCTCGCTCTTGTTTTCTCTCTCGCTCTTCGTTTTCTCTCGCTCTCGTTTTCTCTCTCGCTCTCACTCTCGTTATCGTTCTCTCTCATTCTCGTGCTCTCTCGTTCTCTTGCTCTCGTTTTCTCTCTCGCTCTTCGTTTTCTCTCGCTCTCGTTTTCTCTCTCGCTCTCACTCTCGTTATCGTTCTCTCTCGTTCTCGTGCTCTCTCATTCTCGCTCTCGTTTTCTGTCTCGCTCTCGTTTTCTGTCTCGCTGTCGCTCTCGTTTTCTCTCTCGCTCTAGTTTTCTCATTCGCTCTCGCTCTCGTTCTCGTGCTCTCTCGTTCTCGCTCTCGTTTTCTGTCTCGCTCTCGTTTTCTGTCTCGCTCTCGTTTTCTGTCTCGCTCTCGTTATCATTCTTTTTTGTTCTCTCTCGTTCGCTCTCGTTTTCTCTCTCGCTCTCGTTTTCTCTCTCGCTCTCGTTTTCTCTCTCGCTCTCGTTTTCTCATTCGCTCTCGCTCTCGTTATCGTTCTCTCTCGTTCTCGTGCTCTCTCATTCTCGCTCTCGTTTTCTGTCTCGCTCTCGTTTTCTGTCTCGCTGTCGCTCTCGTTTTCTCTCTCGCTCTCGTTTTCTCATTCGCTCTCGCTCTCGTTATCGTGCTCTCTCGTTCTCGTGCTCTCTTGTTCTCGCTCTCGTTTTCTGTCTCGCTCTCGTTATCATTCTTTTTCGTTCTCTCTCGTTTGCTCTCGTTTTCTCTCTCGCTCTCGTTTTCTCTCTCGCTCTCGTTATCATTCTTTTTCATTCTCTCTCGTTTGCTCTCGTTTTCGCTCTCGCTCTCGTTTTCGCTCTCGCTCTCGTTTTCGCTCTCGCTCTCGTTATCGATCTCTCTCGTTCTCGTGCTCTCTCGTTTTCTGTCTCGCTCTCGTTATCTCTCTCGCTCTCATTCTCATTTTCTTTTTCTCGCTCTCGTTTTCTCTCGCTGTCGTTTTCTCTCTCGCTGTCGTTTTCTCTCTCGCTCTCGTTTTCTCTCTCGCTCTCGCTTTCTCTCTCGCTCTCGCTTTCTCTCTCGCTCTCGTTTTCTCCCTCGCTCTCGTTTTCTCCCTCGCTCTCGTTTTCTCTCTCTTGCTCTAGTTTACTCTCGCTCTCGTTTTCTCTTTCTCCCTCTCGTTTTCTCTCTCGCTCTCGTTCTCTTTCTCTCGCTCTCGTTTTCTCTCGCTCTCGTTTTCTCTCGCTCTCGTTTTCTCTCGCTCTCGTTTTCTCTCTCGCTCTCGCTCTCGTTTTCTCTCTCACTCTCGTTTTCTCTCGCTCGTTTTCTCTCGCTCGCTTTCGTTTTCTCTCTCGCTCTCGTTTTCTCTCTCGATCTTCGTTTTCTCTCGCTCTCGCTTTCTCCCTCGCTCTCGCTTTCTCCCTCGCTCTCGCTTTCTCCCTCGCTCTCGTTTTCTCTCTCTTGCTCTAGTTTACTCTCGCTCTCGTTTTCTCTTTCTCCCTCTCGTTTTCTCTCTCGCTCTCGTTCTCTTTCTCTCGCTCTCGTTTTCTCTCGCTCTCGTTTTCTCTCTCGCTCTCGCTCTCGTTTTCTCTCTCACTCTCGTTTTCTCTCGCTCGTTTTCTCTCGCTCGCTCTCGTTTTCTCTCTCGCTCTCGTTTTCTCTCTCGCTCTCGTTTTCTCTCTCGATCTTCGTTTTCTCTCGTTCTCGTTTTCTCTCTCGCTCTCGCTCTCGTTATCGTTCTCTCGTTTTCTGTCTCGCTCTCGTTTTCTGTCTCGCTGTTGCTTTCATTTTCTCATTCGCTCTCGTTCTCGAGCTCTCTTGTTCTCGGTCTCGTTTTCTGTCTCGCTCTCGATTTCGTTTTCTCTCTCCCGCTCTCGTTTTCTCTCTCTCGCTCTCGTTTTCTCTCGCTCTCGTTTTCTTGCTCTCGCTCTTCGTTTTCTCTCGCTCTCTTTCTCTCTCGCTCTCTTTCTCTCTCGCTCTCATTTTCTCTCGCTCGCGTTTTCTCGCTCTTCATTTTCTCTCGCTCTCGTTTTTTCTCTCGTTCTCTCGCTCTCGTTCTCTCGCTCTCGTTTTATCTCCCTCTCGTTTTCTCTCTCGCTCCTGTTTTCTCTCTCGCTCTCGTTTTCTCTCTCGTTCTCGTTATCTCGCTCTCGTTTTCGCTCTCGCTCTCGTTTTCTCTCTCCTCGTTCTCGCTCTCGTTATCGTTCTTTCTCGTTTTCTCGTTATCGTTCTTGTTCTCTCTCGTTTTCTCTTTCTCGCTCTCGTTATCGTTCTCTGTCGTTCTCATTTTCTTTCTCTCTCTCTCTTTCTCATTTTCTTTCTCTCGTTCTCTCTCTCGTTCTCTCTGTCTCGTTCTCGTTCTCTCTCTCATTCTCGTTCTCTCTCTCGTTCTTGTTTTTTTCTCTCTCTCCCGCTCTCGTTCTCTCTCTCTCTCGCTCTCGTTCTCTCGCGTTTTCTTTCCCGTTTTCTCTCTCCCGTTTTCTCTCTCGCTCTCGTTATCGTTCTTTCTCGTTCTCTCTCTCTCGTTCGCTCTCGTTCTCACTCTTGTTTTCTCTCTCGTTTTCTCTCTCCTTTCTTTCCCGTTTTCTCTCTCCTGTTTTCTCTCTCGCTCTCATTTTCTCTCGTTCTCGTTCTCTCTCGTTCTCGTTCTCTCTCGTTCTCTTTCTCGTTCTCTCTCTCGTTCACTCTCGTTCGCTCTCGTTCTCACTTGTTTTCTCTCTCGTTTTTTCTCTCGTTCTTTCTTTCTCGTTTTCTCACTCGTTTTCTCTCTCGCTCTCGTTCTCTCTCTCTCGTTCTCTCTGTCTCTCTCGTGCACTCTCATTCTCGCGTTCTCGTTCTCGTTCTCTCTCGCTCGTTCTCTCACGTTCTCGTTTTCTCTCTCTCGTTCTCTCTCTTGTTCGCGTTCTCGCTCGATCTTTCGTTCGCTCTCTCGCGCTCGCTCTCCCTCTCGGTCTTGTTTTCTCTCGTTCTCGTTTTCTCTCGTTCTTTCTCTCTTTTTCGTTCTCTCTCTCTCGTTTTTGTTCTTTCTCGTTCTCGCGTGCTCTCGTTCTTGCGCCCTCTCGTGCTCTCTCTCTCTCGCTCGCTCTCTCTCGTTCGCGCTCTCGCGCTCTCTCTCGTTCGCGCTCTCTTTCTCGTTCTCTCTCTCATATTTGTTCTTCCCCCCTCTCGTTCGTTCTCTCGCGCGCTCTCTCTCTCTCCTGCTCTGACCTCACCAATGTGTTTCATTTGTCTGTACCCTTCTCTTTTTAAAACTCTCTCTCGCTCTCGTTCTCGTTCTCTCTCGTTTTCTCTCTCTCTCGTTCTCTCGTTCGCGCTCTCGCTCTCATTCTCTTCTCGATCTCTCTCGCTCATTCTCTCGTTCCCTCTCTCACTCTCGTTCTCGTTTGCTCTCTCTCGTTTGCTCTCTCGTTCGCGCTCTCTCTCGTTTGTTCTCTTGTTCGCGCTCTCTCTCGTTTTCTCTCGCTCCCGCGCTCTCTCGTTCGCTCTCGCTCTCGTTTTCCCTCTCTTGCTCGTTCTCTCACTCTCGTTCTCATTTTCTCTCTCTCATTTTCTCTCTCTCATTTTCTCTCTCTCCGTTTCTCTCGTTCTCTCCCTCTCGTTTTCTCTCTCTCGCTTTCGTTCTGTCTCTCTCTCGTTCTCGTTTTTTCTCTCGTTTTTCTCGCGTTTTTCTCTCTCGCGTTTTGTCTCTCGTTTTCTCTCGCTCTCGTTTTCTCTCGCTCTCGCTCTCGTTCTCTCTCGCTCTCGTTCTCATTTTCTCTCTCTCGCTTTTGTTCTCTCTCTCGTTCTCGTTTTCTCTCTCTCGTTTTCTCTCTCTCGTTTTCTCTCTCTCGTTTTCTCTCTCTCTCTCGTTTTCTCTGTCACGTTTTCTCTGTCACGTTTTCTCTGTCACGTTTTCTCTGTCACGTTTTCTCTGTCACGTTTTCTCTGTCACGTTTTCTCTGTCACGTTTTCTCTGTCACGTTCTCTTTGTCTGTCTCGTTCTCGTTCTCGCGCTCACGCTCGCGCTCTCGCTCGCGTTCTCGCTCTCGTTCTTTCTCGTTATCATTCTCGTTTTCTCTCTCTCGCTCATTCTCGTTCTCTCTCGTTCACGTTCTCTCTCGTTTTCTCTCTCTCGTTTTCTCTCACTCGTTCTCTCGTGTTCTCTCGTTCGCGCTCTCGCTCTCATTCTCTTTCTTGATCTCGCTCGCTCATTCTCTCTTGTTCCCTCTCTCGCTCTCGTTCTCGTTTGCTCTCTCTCGTTTGCTCTCTCTCGTTTGCTCTCTCGTTCGCGCTCTCTCTCGTTTGCTCTCTCGTTCGCGCTCTCTCTCGTTTGCTCTCTCGTTCGCGCTCTCTCTCGTTTGTTCTCTCGTTCGCGCGCTCTCTCGTTTTCTCTCGCTCCCGCGCTCTCTCGTTTTGTCTCGTTCTCGAGCTCTCGCTCTCGTTCGCTCTCATTCTCGTTTTCTCTCTCTTGCTCGTTCTCTCACTCTCGTTCTCATTTTCTCTCTTTCGTTTTCTCTCTCTTGTTTTCTCTCTCTCGTTTCTCTCGCTCTCGTTTTCTCTCTCTCGCTTTCGTTCTGTCTCTCTCTCTCGTTCTCGTTTTGTCTCTCATTTTCTCTCTTGCGTTTTGTCTCTCTCGTTTTCTCTCTCTCTCTCTCTCGTTCTCTCTCGCTCTCGTTCTCGTTTTCTCTCTTTCGCTTTTGTTCTCTCTCTCATTCTCGTTTACTCTCTCTCTCGTTTTCTCTCTCTCTCGTTTTCTCTCTCTCTCGTTTTCTCTCTCTCTCGTTTTCTCTCTCTCTCGTTTTCTCTGTCACGTTCTCTCTGTCTCTCTCGTGTTCTCTCGTTCTCGCTCTCGCTCGCGTTCTCGCTCTCGCTCGCTCTCGTTATCATTCTCGTTTTCTCTCTCTCGCTCTCGTTTTCTCTCTGTCGTTTTCTCTCTCTCTCGTTTGTTCTCTCGTTTTTTTCTCTCTCGTTTTCTCTCACTCGTACTCTCGTGTTCTCTCGTTCGCACTCTCGCTCTCATTCTCTTTCTCGATCTCTCTTGCTCATTCTCTCATTCCCTCTCTCGTTCTCATTCTCGTTTGCTCTCTCTCGCGCTCTCGTTCACGCTCTCTCTCGATCCCGCGCGCTCTCGTTTTGTCTCGTTCTCGAGCTCTCGCTCTCGTTCGCTCTCGTTCTCGTTTTCTCTCTCTCGTCTTCTCTCTCTTGCTCGTTCTCTCGCTCTCGTTCTCATTTTCTCTCTTTCGTTTTCTCTCTCATTTTCTCTCTCGCTCTCGTTTTCTCTCTCGTTTTCTCTCGTTATTCTCTCTCGCGTTTTCTCTCGTTTTCTCTCTCGCGTTTTGTCTCTCGCGTTTTCTCTCTCTCTCGTTTTCTCTCTCTCTCGTTTTCTCTCGTTCTCGCGCTCTCGCTCTCGTTCTCTCTCGCTCTCGTTCTCGTTTTCTCTCTCTCGTTTTCTCTGTCTCTCTCGTGTTCTCTCGTTCTCGCGCACTAATTCTCGCGCGCTCGTTCTCGTTCCCTTTCTCGTTCCCTTTCTCGTTCCCTTTCTCGTTCTCTCTCGCTCGTTCTCGTTCTCTCTCTCTCATTCTCTCTCACGTTCTCGTTCTCTCTCGTTCTCTCTCTCTCGTTCTATCTCTCGTTTTCTTGTTCTCTCGTTTTCTTTCTCGTTTTCTCTCGCTCTCGTTTTCTCTCTCTGCATTCTCTCTCTCGCTCTCGTTATCGTTCTTTCTCGTTCTCTCGTTATCGTTCTTTCTCGTTCTCTCGTTATCGTTCTTTCTCTCTCGCTCTCGTTATCATTCTCTCTCGTTCTCTTTCTCGTTCTCTCTCGTTCTCGTTTTCTTTCTCTCTCTCTCTCTCTCTCATTTTCTTTCTCTCGTTCTCTCTCTCTCGTTCTCTCTGTCTCGTTCTCGTTCTCTCTGTCTCGTTCTCGTTCTCTCTCTTCTTGTTTTTTTCTCTCTCGCTCTCGTTCTCTCTCTTGCTTTCGTTCTCTCTCGCTCTCGTTCTCTCGCGTTTTCTTTCCCGTTTTCTCTCTCCCGTTTTCTCTCTCGTTCTCTCTCTCGCTCTCGTTCTCTCTCTCGCTCTCGTTATCGTTCTTTCTCGTTCTCTCTCGTTCTCTCTCTCGTTCTCTTTCTCGTTCTCTCTCTCGTTCTCTCTCTCGTTCTCTCTCTCGTTCTCTCTCGCTCTCATTCTCACTCTTGTTTTCTCTCTCGTTCTTTCTTTCTCGTTTTCTCACTCGTTTTCTCTCTCGCTCTCGCTCTCGTTCTCTCTCTCGTTCTCTCTCTCGTTCTCTCTCTCGTTCTCTCTCGCTCTCATTCTCACTCTTGTTTTCTCTCTCGTTCTTTCTTTCTCGTTTTCTCACTCGTTCTCTCTCTCGTTCTCTCTCTCGTTCTCTCTCTCGTTCTCTCTCTCGTTCTCTCTCGCTCTCATTCTCACTCTTGTTTTCTCTCTCGTTCTTTCTTTCTCGTTTTCTCACTCGTTTTCTCTCTCGCTCTCGCTCTCGTTCTCTCTCTCTCATTCTCTCTGTCTCTCTCGTGCGCTCTCGTTCTCGCGCACGCGTTCTCGCTCTCGCTCTCTCTCGCTCATTCTCTCGTTCTCTCTCTCGTTCTCTCTCACGTTCTCATTTTCTGTCTCTCGTTCACGTTCTCGCTCGCTCTTTCGTTCGCTCTCTCGCGCTCGCGCTCTCTCTCGGTCTTGTTTTCTCTCGTTCTCGTTCTCTCTCTCGTCTCTCTCGTTTTCTCTCTCTCTCATTTTTGTTCTTTCTCGTTCTTGCGCTCTCTCGTTCTCGCTCGTTCTCGTTCTTTCTCGTTTTCGTTCTTTCTCTCGTTCGCGCTCCCTCCCTCGTTCGCACTCTCTCGCTCTCTCTCGTTCGCGCTCTCTCTCTCGTTCGCGCTCTCTCTCTCGTTCGCGCTCTCTCTCTCGTTCGCGCTCTCTCTCTCGTTCTCTCTCTCATATTTGTTCTTCCCCTCTCTCGTTCGTTCTCTCGCGCGCGCGCGCTCTCTCTCTCTCCTGCTCTGACCTCACCAATGTGTTTCATTTGTCTGTACCCCCGTCTTTTTAAAACTGATGTTTTTTTGACTTTTTTTTCCAAAGCTCCAAAACAATGCAGCGGCATATGAAATAGTAATTGCTGCTCCTGGAATTCAAGAAATCACCTCCAACACCTAAAATACATCAAAAAAGGAGCAGCTGTTACAGCCAGAAATGTTTCCTGTCCTCCAACTTGGATTACCCAAGTCTACTATTTGTTGTCAATTTATGTGGTTTAGTATTAAGTTAATAGTAAAGATACCTACAAGTAGATCATGGATCCCTTCACTGTAACCTAAGTTTCAAAGCAGACAGCTTACAATGCTTTTCACTTATTCAGCCAGTAGAAGTAAAATAGCCTGAAAGCCATTCCATGGCAGACCAGAGTCACTTAATGTGTACTTCTGTGGTTTGTTTCTTCTACTGAGTTTTTAAAAACTATACGTAAACTTCTAATTTACTAAGGAAATATAAATAATTTTAAACATGGTGAGGACAGTGCAGGAGAGAGAGAGAAAACCTGCACAGTTACCGCCTTGCTGTTTGAATTCATGTATCGCTGGACATCGGAGTGCATCTGGGAAAATTAACAAACAGTGAAATTCACAATTAATCTTGGAGGAACTGTTGGGCGAAGTTCACAGCACAGAATCAGATAAATAAATTGTTATTTTAAGTCTGGCCAAGAGAAAGGCTGCAGTAGTGGGAACAGTGGATTCTTTCTTGATTATATGTTTTGGAGGTAAGTCTCTTGATTAAACTTAAAATATAAGCCATAGCTATTAGTTTAACCTGGGGCATTGTTTGTAGAGGAATAAGACGGTGTTATTTTCTGGTCTGTAGATTGTGAAGGAGCAAAAATGGCCTTTGCAGTGATATGTACTACTTGTCAGATGTGGGAGTTTAAAGAGAGTTTAGGGGTTACTGCGGATTATACATAAATGCTGTTGCATGCGAATCTTATCAGATCAAGTGGATTGGTTGGAGAGACAAATAGAAGCGATGAGGAATTTGCAACAGCAACAGTATGTGATGGAAGGCAGTTATAGGAAGGGGGCAAAGTCTCAGATACAGTCACATAGATGGATTAACTCCAGGAAGGGTGAGAGAGGTAGGCAACTAGAGCAGGAGTCCAAAGTGGATATACACATTTCAAACAGGTATGCTGTTTTGGAAAATGTAGTGAGTGATGGATTCTCAGGGGGACGTAACACAAACAGCCAAGTTTCTGGTATTGAGACTGGCTCTAATGCAACGAGGGGTACGTCGGCTTCCAAGAGATCAATTGTGTTAGGGGATTCTGTCTAGTCTGAGGTACAGACAGATGTTTCTGTGGCCAGCGGAGAAAAAGCAAAATGGTGTGTTGTTTCCCTGGTGCCAGGATCAAAGATGTCTCAGAGAGGGTGCACAATGTTCTCATGGGGGAGAGGGGCCAGCAAGAGGTCATTGTCCACATTGGAACCAACGATATAGGAAGGGAAAAGGTTGAGACTCTGAAGGGAGATTACAGAGAGTTAGGTAGAAATTTAAAAAGGAGTTCCTCAAGAGTAGTAATGTCTGGATTACTCCCAGTGCTACGAGCTAATGAGGGCAGGAATAGGAGGATAGAGCAGATGAATGCATGGCTGAGGAGCTGGTGTATGGGAGAAGGATTCACATTTTTGGATCATTGGAATCTCTTTTGGGGTAGAAGTGACCTGTACAAGAAGGACGGATTGCACCTAAATTGGAAGGGGACTAATATACTGGCAGGGAAATTTGCTAGAACTGCTTGGGAGGATTTAAACTAGTAAGGTGGGGGGGTGGGACCCAGGGAGATAGCGAGGAAAGAGATCAATCTGAGACAGGTACAGCTGAGAACAGAAGTGAGTCAAACAGTCAAGGCAGGCAGGGACAAGGTAGGACTAATAAATTAAACTGCATTTATTTTAATGCAAGGGGCCTAACAGGGAAGGCAGATGGACTCAGGGCATGGTTAGGAACATGTGACTGGGATATGATAGCAATTACGGAAACATGGCTCAGGGATGGGCAGGACTGGCAGCTAGATGTTCCAGGATACAAATGCTACAGGAAGGATAGAAAGGGAAGCAAAAGAGGAGGGGGCGTGGCATTTTTGATCAGGGATAGCATTACAGCTGTACTCAGACAGGATATTTCTGGAAATACATCGAGGGAAGTTATTTGGGTGGAACTGAGAAATAAGAAAGGGATGATCACCTTATTGGAATTGTATTATAGACCCCCCCAATAGTCAGAGGGAAATTGAGAAACAAATTTGTAAGGAGATCTCAGCTATCTGTAAGAATAGTACGGTGGTTATGGTAGGGGATTTTAACTTTCCAAACATCCACTGGGACTGCCATAGTGTTAAAGATTTAGATGGAGAGGAATTTCTTAAGTGTGTACCAGACAATTTTCATATTCAGTATGTGGATGTACCTACTTGAGAAGGTGCAAAACTTGACCTACTCTTGGGAAATAAGGCAGGGCAGATGACTGAGGTGTAAGTGGGGGAGCACTTTGGGGCCAGTGACCATAATTCTATTCATTTTAAAATAGTGGTGGAAAAGGATAGACCAGATGTAAAAGTTGAAGTTGTAATTTGGAGAAAGGCCAATTTTGGCGGTATTACGCAAGAACTTTCAAAAGCTGATTGGAGGCAGATGTTCGCAGGTAAAGGGACGGCTAGAAAATGAGAAGCCTTCAGAAATGAGATAACAAGAATCCAGAGAAAGTATGTTCCTGTCAGGGTGTATGAGAAGGCTGGTAGGTATAGGGAATGCTAGATGACTAAAGAAATTGAGGGTTTGGTTAAGAAAAAGAAGGAAGCATATGTCAGGTATAGACAGGATAGATCGAGTGAATCCTTAGAAGAGTATAAAGAAAGTAAGAGTATACTTGAGAGAGAAATCAGGAGGGCAAAACGGGGCATGAGATAGCTTTGGCAAATAGAATTAAGGAGAATCCGAAGGGTTTTTACAAATATATTAAGGATAAAAGGGTAACTAGAGAGAGAATAGTGCCCCTCAAAGATCAGCAAGGCGGCCTTTGTGTGGAGCCACAGAAAATGGGGGAGATGCTAAATGAGTATCTTGCATCAGTATTTACTGTGGAAAAGGATATGGAAGATATAGACTGTAGGGAAATAGATGGTGACATCTTGCAAAATGTCCAGATTACAGAGGAGGAAGTGCTGGATGTCTTGAAATGGCTAAAGGTGGATAAATCCCCAGGACCTGATCAGGTGTACCCGAGAACTCTGTGGGAAGCTAGAGAAGTGATTGCTGCGCCTCTTGCTGAGATATTTGTGTCATCGATAGTCACAGGTAAAGTGCCAGAAGACTGGAGGTTGGCAAACGTGGTGCCACTGTTTAAGAAGGGTGGTACCCGTGAGCCTGACCTCGGTGGTGGGCAAGTTGTTGGAGGGAATCCTGAGGGACAGGATGTACATGTATTCGGAAAGGCAAGGACTGATTCGGGATAGTCAGCATGGCTTTGTGGGTGGGAATCGTGTCTCACAAACTTGATTGAGTTTTTTGAAGAAGTAACAAAGAAGAGTGATGAGGACAGAGTAGTAGATGTGATCTGTATGGACCTCAGTAAGGCGTTCGACAAGGTTCCCCATGGGAGACTGATTAGCAAGGTTAGATCTCAAGGAATACAGGGAGAATTAGCCATTTGGATACAGAACTGGCTGAAAGGTAGAAGACAGAGGATGCTGGTGGAGGGTTGTTTTTCAGGCTGGAGGCCTGTGACTAGTGGAATACCACAAGGATCGGTGCAGAGCCCTCTACTTTTTGTCAATTACATAAATGATTTGGATGCGAGCATAAGAGGTACAGTTAGTAAGTTTGCAGATGACACCAAAATTAGAGGTGTAGTGAACAGCGAAGAGGGTTACCTCCGATTACAACAGGATCTGGACCAGATGGGCCAATGGGCTGAAAAGTGGCAGATGGAATTTAATTCCGATAAATGCGAGGTGCTGCATTTTGGGAATGCAAATCTTGGCATGACTTATACACTTAATGGTAAGGTCCTAGGGAGTGTTGCTGAACAAAGAGACCTTGGAGGTTCATAGCTCCTTGAAAGTGGAGTCGCAGGTAAATAGGATAATGAAGAAGGCGTTTGGTATGCTTTCCTTTATTGGTGAGAGTATGGAGTACAGGAGTTGGGAGGTCATGTTGCGGCTGTACAGGGCATTGGTTAGTCCACTGTTGGGATATTGTGTACAATTCTGATCTTCTTCCTATCAGAAAGATGTTGTGAAACTTGAAAGGGTTCAGAAAAGATTTACAAGGATGTTGCCAGGGTTGAAGGATCTGAACTATAGGGAGAGGCTGAACTGGCTGTGGCTGTTTTCCCTGGAGCATCGGAGGCTGAGGGGTGACTGTATAGAGGTTTACAAAATTATGAGGATCATGGATGGGATAAATAGACAAAGTCTTTTCCCTGGGGTCGGGGAGTCCAGAACTAGAGGGCATAGATTTAGGGTGAAAGGGGAAAGGTATGAAAGAGACCTAAGGGGCAAGTCTTTCAGCAGAGGGTGGTACGTGTATGGAATGAGCTGCCAGAGGATGTGGTGGAGGCTGGTACAATTGCAACATTTAAGAGGCATTTGGATGGGTATATGAATAGGAAGGGTTTGGAGGGATATGGGCTGGGTGCTGGCAGGTGGGACTAGACGGGTTTGGGATATCTGATCGGCATGGACGGGTTGGACCGAAGGGTCTGTTTCCATGCTGTACATCTCTATGACTCTGTTTGAATTGTATTGTTTCATGCCTATCTTTAAAAATTGCAAACCAGTTCAGACTGGAAAGCTGAGATTATTCAATCCTCTTTGCTGACATTTTTATTTTGTGTATGGTTAGATATTTTTGTAGTTTTGAAATCGTTCTTCAAATATGTTTCTGTCATAGGGCAATGACGGACTTTGTTGGAAAGATTTACTTCGACTAAAAAGTCCTCATAAACTCTTATATGCCCTAGAAATTATTGAGGCTTTGGGAAAACCTAACAGGAGAATAAGAAGAGCATCAACGGTAATTGATAAATTTGTTTACTTCATTTAATTCTTATTTAGTAAATATGTGACAAGAGTTATGACTAAGAAAATTTAGTTTTACATGGTACCGAAAGTGATTTATATTAAATAAAATCTGTAAAGTGCCGTAGATGGTCAGTGTTATGAAACGTCTTATCCTAGACACTGCCTTTTCAGTGTTTTACAGTATTTTATTTTAATTTCAGATTTCTGTCATCTGAAGCACATTGTGTATTTTTCACTAAGTATTTAACCTTGGTTATCTCGATCTCTTGCTGGTGACATTTCTTTTCCATGTTTAATTTTTTTTGTCGATGTACAAATGTTTGCTATGGTGAAGGTTTTCAGTTTTCACCAAACCAAATCTGTCAGCCACCAGAGTATCTACCACTGTGTTGGCACACCTCATTTTATATAATCTTGATAAAACTCTGTCCTGGATACTGATTATGTGGATCAACAAAAAAAAACACTTGCATCTGTGAAATACCTGGAATATAAGGAAAAATGTGCCTTGTATGTGTCAAATGTGGAATTGAAAAGGTACTGTTTTAATCAATCTATTCACTTCATAGCCAAATGTATCTCAATTTCAGTCTGAATACACTCAGTAATGCACATCTCCATAACTCATATGAGAGAATTGAAAAGATTTAAGAGCGTAAGAAACAGGAGCAGGAGTAGGCCATCTGGCCCATCGAACCCTTTCCACCATTTAATAAAATCATGGCTGATCTTTTTGTGGACTCAGCTCCACTTACTCGCTTGCTCCAAGTAACCCTTCATTCCTTTACTGTTCAAAAATCTGTCTTTGCCTTAAAAAAAACTTCAACGAGGTGGCTTCAACTACGTCAGTGGGCAGCGAATTCCACAGATTCACAACCGTTTGGGTGAAGAAGTTCCTGCTCAACTCAGACCTAAATCTGCTCCCCCTTCATTTTGAGCCTATGTCCCCTTGTTCCAGTTTCACCTGCCTGTAGAAACAGCCATTCCATCTGTTTCCTTCATAATTTTTTGCGTTTTTAAAAGATTCCCACCTCATCCTTCTAAATTCCAGTGAGTACAGTCCCAGTCTACTTAATCTGTCCTCATAAAGCATCTTTCTCAATTCTGGAATCAACCTAATGTATGACCTCTTCACCCTGCTGGTGCTCGTACATGCTTACTTGAGAGAGGAGACCAAAACTGTGTACCATCCTCCAGGTGTGGCCTCACCCGCATCCTATACAGCTGCAGCATAACCTCACTATTTTTAACGTCCATTCCCCTAGCAATGACGGACAATATTCCAATTGCTGTCCTAATTACCTGCTGTACTTGGAAACCAACACTTTGTGATTCGTGCACAAGGACACCCGAGTCCTTCTGCACAGCAACATGCTGCAATTTTTCACCATTTAAATAATAGTTCATTTTTCTGTTATTCCTACCAAAATTGATGACCTCACATTTACCAACATCTACCAGTCCCTTGCCCACTCACTTAACCTATCTATATTACTTTGCACTCCCACTCATTTTAGTGTCATCTGCGAACACTATACTTGGTCTCCAAATCTAAATCATCTATGTTAATTGCAAATGATTGCAGTCCCAACACTGATCCCCGAGGCACACCACTAGCCAATGATCATCAACCAATAAAGATTAGATTAGCTTACTTACAGTGTGGAAACAGGCCCTTCGGCCCAACAAGTCCACACTGACTTGCCGAAGTGTAACCCACCCAGACCCATTCCCCTATGTTTACCCCTTCACCTAACTCTACGGACAATTTAGCAAGGCCAATTCACCTAACCTACACATTTTTGGACTATGGGAGGAATCCGGAGGAAACCCACACAGACACGGGGAGAATGTGCAAACTCCACACAGAGAGTCGCCTGAGGCGGGAATTGAACCTAGGTCTCTGGCGCTGTGAGGTAGCAGTGCTAACCACTTAGCCACCGTGCCGCCCACAAAAACACCCATTTACCCCCACTCTTTGCTTTCTGTTAGTTAACCAATCTTCTATCTGTGTAAAAATATTACCCATACTGCCGTACACCTTTATCTTATGCAACAGCCTTTTGTGTGGCACCTTTGTTGAATGCCTTCTGGAAATCCAAAAGTGCTCCATCCACCGATTTCCCCATTGTCCACCGTGAGCATAATTTCCTCAAATAATTCCACTAAATTAGTGAAATATGACCTGCCTTTCATGAACCAATGCCTGTGCCTGTTCACTGGGGCAGTTTCTATCCGGATGTCTTACTATTTCTTCTGATTACGGATTCAACAAGTTAAGCTCAGGGGCCTGTAGTTACCTGCCTTTTGTTCTACCTCCTTTCGTAAACAATGACATCACATTTATTGTTTTCCAATCGACCAGACCTGCCCTGCAATCCGCCTAATTTTGGTACATTACCAGGAGTGTATCTGATCGTTCCCCTGTCATTTCTATTAGTACCCTGGGATGCATTCCATCAAGGCCAGGAGACCTGCTGCCTTTAGCTCCATTAGCTTGCCCAATGATACCTTTTTAGTGATGATAATAGTTTCTAGGTCCTCACCTGCCATAGCCACTTTGTCATCAATTATTGGCATGTTATACTTCCACTGTGAAGACGGACACACAATGTCTGTTTTAATACCTTGGCCAATGCCTTATTTCCCAGTTTAAATCCCCCTTCTCATCCTCTAAGGGATCAATGTTTACCTTAGCCACTTTTTTCATTTTATATATTTATAGAAATTTTTGCTATCTGTTTTTATATTCTAAGCTGGTTTGCTCTCATAATCAATCTTACTTTTCTTTATAGCTTTTTTCTGTGGTTTTCTGTTGACCTTTAAATATTTCCCAATCCCCTAGTTTCCCCCTAATCTCTGCCAGTTTGTATGCATTTGCTTTTCAGTTTGATACCCTCCTTTATTTTCTTCGTTATCCATGACTGATTTTCCTTTTCCCTACAATTATTCCCTCTCACTAGTATATACTTTTGCTGAACACTGTGAAAAATCACTTTGGCAAATCACTTTGAAAGTCCTCCGCTGTTCCTCAATTGTTCCTCCATATGGTCTTTTTGCTCCCAGTCTACCATAGCCAACTCCTCCCTTAGTTGTCTCCTTTGTTTAAGCACAAGACACTGGTACTTGATCTTACTTCTCACCATCCATCAATATTTTAAATTCAGTCACACTTGTGATTGCTCCTACTGAGAGGATCCGTAATCATGAGATCATTACTTATTCCTTTCTCATTACACAGGACCAGTCAAGGATAGCATGCTCCCATTGTAGGTTCCATTGCATACTGTTTGAGAAAACCATTGCCGATACACTCTATGAACAACTCCTTATGGCTGCCTTGACCAACTTGGTTTGACCAATTATTGTGTAGATTAAAATCCCCCATGATTGTCGTACCATTTCTACATGCATTGATTGATTATTTCTTTGTTTATTGCCCACCCCACCATAATGATGCTATTTGGTGGCCTATAGACTACATCTATCATTGACTTGTCACCTTACTATTTCTAATTTCCACCCACATTTGATTCGACCTTTTTCTCTATATCATATCTCGCTACTACTATTAAATATTAGAGCTACACTACCTCTCTAACCTTCCTGTCCATCCTTCCACATAGTCTGATGCTCCTGGATATTTAACTCCTAATTGTAACTGTACTGCAGCCATGTCTCTGTAATGGCCAACAAATCAGACCCATTTGCAATGATATGTGCTATCAATTGGTTTGGATGCTGTGAACATTCAGGTAAAATGCTGTGATGCTAGTTTTGATACTTTTTTTTATTGTATCCTAACACCTCCGCCAGAAGAACCTTTGTTTTCCAACATTCTCACTTCTTCTGTCATGGTATGGTTTCCAGTCATCTTCGTGCTACACTGCACAGCTGCTTCCTGATTTTTATTTACTGTCTTGATTCGCTTTTTCCTTAAGTGCTCACTCACTCTAGCTAACTCATATTTTCCCCTTAGATTCCGATCCTCCTACCAAACTAGTTTCAAGTCCATCCCACAGTGCTAGCAAGAATATTGGTCCCGTTACTGATCACAGTGAATAACCAGTTCCGCCAGAGAACACACCAGATGGCCTCCTTCTTTAGAGACTGCAATTTCCCTTCCCACGTGGTTAAAGATGCCCTCCAACGCATCTCGTCCACATCCCACACCTCTGCCCTCAGACCCCACCCCTCCAACCGTAACAAGGACAGAACACCCCTGCTGCTCACCTTCCACCCTACAAACCTTTGCATAAACCAAATCATCCGCCGACATTTCCGCCACCTCCAAAAAGACCCCACCACCAGGGATATATTTCCCTCCCCACACCTTTCCGCCTTCCGCAAAGACCGTTCCCTCCGTGACTACCTGGTCAGGTCCACGCCCCCCTACGACTCGCCCTCCCATCCTGGCACTTTCCCCTGCCACCGCAGGAACTGTAAAACCTGTGCCCACACCTCCTCCCTCACTCTATCCAAGGCCCTAAAGGAGCCTTCCACATCCATCAAAGTTTTACCTGCACATCCACTAATATCATTTGTTGTATCCATTGCTCCCGATGCGGTCTCCTCTATATTGGGGAGACTGGATGCCTCCTAGCAGAGGCTTTAGGGAAAATCTCCAAGACAATAGTCTGGTAGTGTGGCCGAGCGGTCTAAGTCGCCGGATCCAGATTCCAGTCCTGAAAGGGACGTGTGTTCAAGTGGGCGGCACGGTGGCACAGTGGTTAGCACTGCTGCCTCACAGCGCTTGTAGACCCGGGTTCAATTCCCGACTCAGGCGACTGACTGTGTGGAGTTTGCACGTTCTCCCCGTGTCTGCGTGGGTTTCCTCCGGGTGCTCCGGTTTCCTCCCACAGTCACAAAGATGTGTGGGTCAGGTGAATTGGCCAAGCTAAATTGCCCATAGTGTTAGGTAAGGGGTAAATGTATGGGTGGGTTGCGCTTCGGCGGGTCGGTGTGGACTTGTTGGGCCGAAGGGCCTGTTTCCACACTGTAAGTCTAATCAAACACCCGCACCAATCAACCACACCGCCCCGTGACCCAACATTTCAACTCCCCCTCCCACTCTGCCGAGGACATGGAGGTCCTGGGCCTCCTTCACCGCCGCTCCCTCACCACCAGATGCCTGGAGGAAGAACGCCTCATCTTCCGCCCCGGAACACTTCAACCCCAGGGCATCAATATGGACTTCAACAGTTTCCTCATTTCCCCTTTCCCCCACCTCATCCTAGTTTCAAACTTCCAGCTCAGCACTGTCACCATGACTTGTCCAGACTTGTCCTACCTGCTTATCTCCTTTTCCACTTATCCACTCCACCCTTTCCTTCCTGATCTATCACCTTCATCTCCTCCCCCACTCACCCATTGTACTCTATGCTACTCTCTCCACCCCCAACCTCCCCAAGCTTATCTCTCCACGCTTCAGTCTCTCTGCCTTTATTCTTGATGAAGGGCTTTTGCCCGAAACGTCTATTTCGCTGCTCGTTGGATGCTGCCTGAACTGCTGTGCTTTTCCAGCACCACTGATCCAGAATCTCATTTATCCAAATTACATTGCATCTGCTATTGATTTACCCGCTCGCTCAACCCGTCCAGTTCATGTTGAAGGATCTCTGCATCCGTGTCATAGTATCATCTGCATACCTTGAGATATTGCATTTTGTTCCCTCATCCAAATCAAAATTGTGAATAGCTGTGGTCCGAGCACCGATCCCTGTGGCACTCCATTAGTTACTGCCTACCAATTTGATAGGACCTATCAATTCCTACTTTTTGTTTCCTCTCTGCTAACCAGTTTTCTCTTCATCTCCGTACCCTTCCCCCAATCCCACGCACTTTATTTATGCACAATAATCGCTTAGGCGTCACTATGTCAAAATCTTTCTGAAACTCCAAATATACCACATTGACTGCCCTCCCTTGTCAACTCTACTAATTACATCTTCGCAGAATTCCAACAGATTTGTCAAGCATGATTTCCCCACATAAATCCATGCCAAGTCTCTCTGATTCTGTCACTGCTTTCTAAATATTCCGCAATAAAATCCTTGATAATGGATTCGAGAATTTTCCCCACTCACAATTTTAGGCTTACTAGTCTATAATTCCCCGGTTACGCTCTACCTTTTTTTTAAATATTGGAGTAACATTAGCTGCAACCTGCAGAAACTCTCCTAGAGCCACTTCCTTACGTACTTTAGGATGTAGATTATTAGACCCTGTGGATTTATCCACCTTCAATCCCTTCAATTATCCCACTACTAATACTGATCTCTCTCACTAAAGTTTGCATTCTTCAACATTTCTGGTATCTGATTTGTGTCCTCTTTTGTGAAGACAACCAAAGTATGTATTCAGTTGTTCAACCATTTCTTTGTCCCCTATTATAAATTCCCCCATTTCTGTCTGCCGGGTGCCCTCAATTGTCTTCACTAATCTCATTCACTTCAGGTACCTATTGAAACTTTGTGTCCGTCTTTATGTTCTGTGCAAGCTTACTTTTGTAGTGTATTTTCCCCTTCTTAAACAATCCCTTGGTCCTGCTTTGCTGAGTTCTAATTTGCTCCCAATCCTCAGATCTGTTACTTTTTTTTTGGCCAATCTGTATGCTTCTTCCTTGGATCAGATACTAACTCTAATTTCCTTTGTAACTCATGGATTGGCCTCTTACCCATTTTGCTTTTGTGTCGGACAGGATTAAACAAGTCCCAGTTCCCCCATGTTCCTTGAATATTTGCCATTGCCTATCCACTGTTATTCCTTTAAGTAACTCTCCCCAATCTATCAAGGGCAACTCATATCACACATCTTCATAGTTTCCTTCATTAAGATTCAGTACCTAGTCTCCAAAACAACTGTCTCACTCTCCAACTTGATAATAAATTCTATCATGTTATGATCGCTCATCCCCAAGCAGTCTCACACAGCTAGATTGCCAATGATTTCATTCTCATTACACTGTACCCAGTCTAAAATGTCCTATTCTCTAGTTGGTTCCTCCACCTATTGGTCAAGAAAACTATCCCATATACACTCCCAAGAATACCGTGTCTACAGCATAGTGACTAGTTTGGTCTGCCCAAACCGTGTGCAGATTAAAATCATCCATGGTCACCAATTATTCCCTTATCATCTGCATCTCTAATTTCTTGTTCAATGCAATTCCAAATATTGCCACTGCAATTTGGGGGTTTATATATGACACTCACTAATGTCTTTTGCTCCTAGGTATTTCTCATCTCAACCCATATTGTCAGAGCTAATATTCTTTCTCACTATTGTGTTAATTTCCTTTTTAACCAGCAATGCCACTCCTTCACCTTTTCCTTTTTGCCTGTCCTTCCCAATTCCTGGTCACCCTGCACCCATGTCTCTGTAATCCCAATTATATTGCACCTATTTGCATCTATCTGTGCGATTAGTTCATCCACTTTATTTCGAATACTTTGTTATAATTCCTTGGTGCATAAAGATATTCAGTACTTCTGTTCCTTATCTTTTTTATTGTCTGGTAACTATCTACCACATCGCTAACCTGAGCTCTTACCACCTCCTTTAATTTGGGTTTTCTAATATCTCCTATAACTGATCCCTCCTCCCCCATCTATTTAGATTAAAACCCTGTCTACAGCCCTACTTATGTGATTCACTAGGACTCTGGTCCCAGCACAACTAGATAAAGATTGACCCATCAGAACACATCCCTTCTTCCCCAATGCTGGTGCCAATTCCCCCTAAATTCAAACCCATTTCTCCCACACCAATCTTTAAGCCATGCTATGCTGATTGACCCTATGCTGATTAGCTTGTGGCTGAGATAGTAATCTAGAAATTATTATCTTTTTTGTTCTGCTTTTTAATTTAACTCTGAGCTAACTCTCTCAGATAAAACCAGGGCAGAAGTTCTGCTATGTTGTAGGTACCTAAATGGACCATGGCCATGGGATCTTTACCCTCCTACTCCAAGTTCAGCAGCCCAGGTGAGATATCCCAACCCGAGCACTAGGTAGGAAACACAACCTTTGGGACTTGCAATCCTGGTCACAGAACAGTGTCTATGTCCCTAAATATATTATTCCCAATTATAACAATATTTCTCTACTCTTTTCTCCACCCCTCCCCCAACACTTGAATGGCTCCCTGCACCATGGTGGTTTGGTCAGTCGGCTCATCCTCCCTGCAGTCCACATGGAGCACGAGTCTTGAACTGTTGGACGAGGACTGAGACTCTTGTAACTCTACCTGAACTCCCTCACAGCCAACCTCCCCCCCCCCCCCCCCCCCCACACCCTCCTGATCACTGGATGAATTTGAGTTTGTTAGTCTAAGGGGTGTGAGAGTCTCCTGCAACAGAACGTCCAGATAACTCTTCCTCCTCTCAGGTATGTCGCAGTGTTTGAAGCTCAGACTCCAGCTCATCGACTGAGTCGAAGGTCCTCAAGCAACCAGTATTTACTGTAGACACGGTCACTGGGAACCACAATGGAGTCCACGAGCTCCCACATTATGCAGGGCCAACACATCAATTGACCTTCCATCTTTTTTAAAATTCAAAACTGATTAAATAAAATTAACTGTTTTCGTATCTTTGCTTATTATCTCAATCTGAATGCAAGTTATAACCAATAATTTAACAAGATTCAATTTAACAGATTCAAATTCTTCTAATTATCCTAGAACTCTAGTCTCTAAGACAGTCCTCTCATCTCAAGAATCAATTTAAACATTTGTTTCAATCTCTCTAAAGCAAAGCTGTCCTTGCTTCAGTAAAGAGTCTAATACTGCACGTGATGCATTCTCATCATAGCCCTGCATAATTGCAACAAGATTTTCTTATTCTTATACTGCCAATCCCTTGCAGCGAAGGCTGACTAATAGCAGTTGTTTTTCTGATTGCTTGCTCTGCCCATGTGTCAACCTTGTGCTTAATGTGAAAAGGCATCCAATTCCCTTTGGATTTCAGTATTTACTCACTCATCTTTTCAGAACTAGTGGTTTTCCATTCTGTTTACCAAATTGGATAATTTCACATATCTAACATTATATTTCCTCTGCCACACCCTTGACTAGTCCCTTGATTGTGGAATATTCTTTCTCCCAGTGCTACTTCGATCCTCTCCCTTACCTCTATCTCCACTATTTCACTGACTGTTAGTGCTGCTTTCTGCTGTCACTCCAAACTAGAAGATTTTGTCAACTTTGCTTGTGGTTTGCATCCATGCTGCCCTATTTTATGTGGTCTATCTGCAATGCTTCCCTTTCCTCCTTTTGCCTTCTTTATCTCAAGATGAGCTGTCAACCAGTATCTTCTATAAGTTCGCTGATTTCCACAAATACTCTAATTGCATTGGTTCCTGTGGAATTATTTTCCATTTTATTTTCAATTTCTGTGTACTGTGTCACATCTGTTCTACCAATATCACCTTCCACACCAGTGAATCTCCTGTTTCTTGCTCCTTCCGTTACCAGGCAATCCCCTTCCCATGATCATTTCTGACTCATTTACCATAAAGTTCCCTTATCCCTTCCTCCACCCAGAGCAACAGTAGGATTCATGTTGCCCTTACTATCTGTCTTGAAGGTGATGCTACCTCCTAATTCTCTCTTTTTGTTTTGTGTGTCCTGTTAATTTGAATCTAAATTATTTTATATAGCTTCTTTAAAAGGGACATTTGTGAGTGATTGACTTGATGCGCTCCTTGCTGCTTGTGACTCACTTTAATGTTCCCAGTGATGTGGGTAAAATCACCAGTCTTGAAGTCAGATTTGGGGTTCAATGACAGAGTTTATTGTGCAAGGAAATACTGGAGATCCGGGGAGAGAAAGACACCAACAGCACAGTTGTCAGTTGCGAGTCTTCTCTCGACCCAGAGCACATGTGAAGAAACATCTATACATCTTGTGATACAATAGGTCAGTGATGAGATTATTGCCTTTGTAACATAGTCTGTTTATGGCAATCATTGCAGAATTGTTGATAGTTTTGATACAGTCTTTGTCAGTTCCAGCGCAGCCTTTGTTAATTTCCGCCTGGTATTTGTCAGTTTCAGTGTAGACGTTGTCAGTTTCGATGTCTTCATGGAAATCCATTGCTGTAGTAATGGACGCTAATTGCTCTTCCTGAGAAGGACGATTACTGCAGCCCTGGCTGTTAGAATTTTGTATTGAGTCTGTATCAAGCTGTTAGCATTTCTATAAGAGGTGTTAGCTGGACCCAGACACTTCGGGGGCAGTGTTCGTCACTCATGTATATTCTCTCCCCACCCGCCTTAAACTAATCAACTGGGTTGTGAGTGCATTGTGCTGGCATTCTGGTGGCCTAAGGCAGTGTCTGTATCTGCTCTGTTGTTTCTCTCCATACTGTGATCCAATGGCCATCTTGTGTGTTAAATTGGCCAACTCATGACTCAGCGACCATCTTGTGTATCTGTGTGCCTAGTATCACCCTGCTCAGTGCCATCTCCCTCTTCACCATTTTTCACATTCATTACATTAACCCTTTGCTGTTTCTGGCAGCTGCTGAAAGACAATGGCAGCAGCAAATTCCAACTCCTACCACCACCACCAATCCACCTACTTCAGTGTACTGGGAGTGTCAGTTCCTCCATGGTACCTTGTTCATCTATAACCTCGCCCAACATCTGCACACTAAACTTCAGTCCTTTCATCTACTCCTTTCCCTGGGTCTGGGTCTCCAAGCATACCATGTAAAAAAGCAGTTTACTTTTAATATATTCTCAATGCAGGGCGACCAAGTGCAAATTGGATGATTTCTTTTGAGCTTTTACATCTGGAGGCTCCTATTTTAATTCTCCACTGCCTTTGAATCTAGCATTCTATCCTTGACCACCTTGATGCAATGAATTTCTATGACTTCAATGATTCTAGCCTTCTGGATTCAAGGTCAAGTTTGTCAACTGCGCATCCTGACTGCTGCTTCCATTTTTTAAAAAGATTCTGGTTATTTAACCCTGTCTACTTTCTACCTTATCCTAGGTTTTTCCTTTTGTCATTTTCTTCCTCTACCACTGCTGTCCTTTCTCTCGATGCTAGTTTAAAATTTTCTGTCATTTTGAATGACAACAAATCACTTCCCTGAAAGCCTAACTCTAATTTTCACCACAGTCTGAACTGTGATTTTTTTTGTTCATTTTCAAGTCATTATTCTATCCAATCCTTTTCCTTTTATTGTTAAGCACTAGTGCAGTTCACTGTCCATAAGCACCATTTAAAAAGTAGGTAATTGAAATACAGAAAATTAAGTAATTTCTAACCAAATTAAATGATACTTTTCATTGCGCTGGTTAATCTTTGCTATTTGCTTGTTGGAAATGATAAAATACACTAACAACAGATTTTCTACAGAACAAACAGAAACCAAAATTGCTGGAAAAACTCAGCAACTCAAATGGACCTGAAATGCTAATTCTGCTTTCTCTCCATATGCTGCCAGACCTGCTGAGTTCTTCTTGCAATTTTTGTTTTTGTTTCTCATTTCCAACATTAGCAGTTCTTTGGTGTTTTTTTTAAATATACAAATCAAATTGTAATCTTGGCTATATTTTGTAGTGAAAAGAGTTAAAAGGCTTTTTGGTTGCTGTCTTGTGATTATTGAATTACTGTAATTGATTATAACTCTGATTTTATTTCAGGGTAGCTACAGTGATCTATATCCTGACTCAGATGACTCAAGTGAAGATCAGATAGAAAACAGTAAAAATTCTTGGAGTTGTAAGGTTTGTTTCACATTTTTGTTAAAACTGCATGAATATAACATGATGTCAGCCCAGTTTGTTGGGAGGTGGGGGTGGAACACCCCCAGGACATCAGCAAACCGTACTTGTGACTGAACCTAGAGCCTAGACTCCCAACAAAAGCAGGATGATTTCTCCTGAAAAATGCTGAGAAAAAAGACACATTCTTCAGCAAAAGTTCCTAATTCATATATTGGATACTGACCTGAAATTTCCTTTTTCTTCTTCAAAAGCCAATGATCCTCTGCACACTTCCAGTATGTTCTATATTTCTTAATACAGCAGAGTAGAATTATATTTAAATGCTACTTCCCTGTCTATTTATCTAATGTCACAAAGTTATTCCTTCAGTGCTTGAGGTGTGTGCCCCATCTTCAGCGAGTATTAAACTATTAATTTTGTGTTTGATACCCACAAAATTTGATGCATCTTAATAACCTGGATGTTGTACCATCAAGACTTCACTTAAATAAGAATAAATGATTTTTAATATTTTATAAGCTCTCTTGCGCAGTAATAATTTTCAATAATAGAATCGTAGAATCCCTGCAGTGCAGAAGCAGGCCATTTGGTCAATCCAGATGGTTCCTCCTTCAAAGACCGCAGACTCCCCCCCCCCCCCCCCCCCCCCCCCCCAAGACGTGATCGGCGATGCCCTCCACCGCATCTCTTCCACTTCCCGCTCCTCTGCCCTTGAGCCCGGCCCCTCCAACCGCCACCAGGACAGAACCCCACTAGTTCTCACCTACCACCCCACCAACCTCCATATACAGCATATCATCCGCCGTCATTTCCGCTATCTCCAAACGGACCCCATCACCAGGGACATATTTCCCTCCCCTCCCCTATCAGTGTTCCGAAAAGACCACTCCCTTCGTGACTCCCTCGTCAGGTCCACACCCCCCACCAACCTAACCTCCACTCCCGGCACCTTCCCCTGCAACCGCAGGAAATGCAAAACTTGCACCCACACCTCCTCCTTTACCTCTCTCCAAGGCCCCAAGGGATCCTTCCATATCCGCCACAAATTCACCTGCACCTCCACACACATCTATTGCATCTGCTGCACCCGATGTGGCCTCCTCTATATTGGGGAGACGGGCCGCCTACTTGCAGAACGCTTCAGGGAACACCTCTGGGACGCCCGGACCAACCAACCCAACCACCCCGTGGCTCAACACTTTAACTCCCCCTCCCACTCCACCAAGGACATGCAGGTCCTTGGACTCCTCCATCGCCAGAACATAACAACACGACGGTTGGAGGAAGAGCGCCTCATCTTCCTCCTGGGAACCCTCCAACCACAAGGGATGAACTCCGATATCTCCAGTGTCCTCATTTCCCCTCCCCCCACCTTGTCTCAGTCGATTCCCTCGAACTCAACACCGCCCTCCTAACCTGCAATCTTCTTCCTGACCTCTCCGCCCCCACCCCACTCCGGCCTATCACCCTCACCTTGACCTCCTTCCACCTATCACATCTCCATCACCCCTCCCCCAAGTCCCTCCTCCCTACCTTTTATCTTAGCCTGCTGGACACACTCTCCTCATTCCTGATGAAGGGCTTATGCCCAAAACATCGAATTTCCTGTTCCTTGGATGCTGCCTGACCTGCTGCGCTTTAACCAGCAACACATTTTCAACTCTGATCTCCAGCATCTGCAGACCTCACTTTCTCCTCGAAGATTTTAACCTACTGCAAATCCTCTTGCAAGGATGCCTTCCTTGAAGAAGCTCTCTTCCTCCCTCTACAAGGATTTCAGTGAGTCTCTCTCTCACTGCACCCCCCAGGTCATCTCCTCTGCACAGAAGCTCTTCAGCCACGTTCTCAAACAGACTCGCTACCACAGCCACATCTCCTTCCTCAGCACCTGTCTACGGAACCGACTGATCCCGCACGGACTCCGGACTACATTCCGACCAACCAAATTTGGATCCAACCAGGACAACCTGTATCTACAACAAATCCGAAGCCTCCAGCAACAGACCTCCCTCCGGATCCTCCACTCCACCCTTGCAGCCATGCGTCGCTACCTCCATTCCCTGCAACCAGCCCTACCCCAGCTCAGGACAACACTCTCACAAAGTTGCAAAGGACCTCTGCTAAACAAACAGTTCTTCCTAGCCATATCAGAACTTAAAGACATTAAGTACCGAAAACTTTCATGTACTTACCCCCACATTCGTGGTTCCTCAACTGTTCCAGAATCTTCCATCGGCCTCTGCAATCTGTTGGATGCCATTACACACGCGGCCGCTACAGCGCCCGCGGCACCAACAGCCGATGACGACCGTGACGTCACTTCCGTCCGCACCAACCTCGCAGTCTCCGCGATCGCAGCCCAGACAACCACTTCCACGATCGCCAGGAAGATCATTGACGGATTCGCGACCCCCGCGGCTATCGGGAATGACCACGTTTTTTTTGTCGCCACAGCCACTTCCGCCATTCGGTTGCCGTCGCCGCAGCCACTTCCGCCCCCAGTGACATCACTAACCTGCACGACCACAACGCCTCAGGTGTCTCCGCCCCCACGCCGACTTTCGTCACCACGCGTAACCCCGCCCCCACGCCGACTTCCGTCACCATGCGTAACCCCGCCGCCATGCCGACTTCCGTCACCATGTCTAATCCCGCCCCCACGTCAATCTCCGTCCGTGCCCCTGCGCCTAACCCCGCCCCCACTCCCAGCTCCAGTCCCACACCAGGTCCTAGCTCCCAGCCCTGCCGTGTCTTCACCATCCCTCTAGACCTCCCCCTCTCTCTCCCCAGTCCTCAGCAGAGGCCTCACCTTCATTCCCCTACGCCCTCGGATTAATGAGTTCAACACGCGGCGAGACATTGAACAATTCTTCCGCCGCCTTTGCCTCCGTGCCTACTTTTTCAACCAAGACTCTCGCCCACCCTCTGACGACCCCTTCTACCGCCTCCAACACACCCCATCCACCTGGACACCCCGTGCTGGCCTCTTACCCGCCCTCGATCTCTTTATAGCCAACTGCCACCGCGACATTAACCGACTCAACCTGTCCACCCCTCTTACCCACTCCAACCTCTCACCCTCGGAACGTGCAGCCCTCCACTCCCTCCGCTCCAACCCCAACCTCACCATCAAACCGGCAGACAAGGGAGACGCGGTAGTAGTTTGGCGCACCGACCTTTATATCGCTGAGGCCAAATGCCAGCTCGCGGATGCCTTCTCCTATTGCCCCCTTGACCATGACCCCACCTCCCACCACCAAACCATCATCTCCCAGATCATCCATAACCTCATCACCTCGGGATCTCCCATCCACCGCCTCCAACCTCATAGTCCCACCACCCCGCACCGCCCGTTTCTACCTCCTGCCCAAAATCCACAAACCTGACTGCCCCGGCCGACCCATTGTCTCAGCCTGCTCCTGCCCCACCGAACTCATCTCCGCGTACCTCGACACGGTTCTGTCCCCCTTAGTCCAAGAACTCCCCACCTACATTCGGGACACCACCCACGCCCTCCACCTCCTCCATGATTTTCGCTTCCCCGGTCCCCAACGCCTTATCTTCACAATGGACATCCAGTCCCTGTACATCTCCATCCCCCATCACGAAGGACTCAAAGCTCTCCGCTTATTCCTTTCCCGCCGAACCAACCAGTACTCTTCCACCGACACCCTCCTTTGACTGACTCAACTGGTCCTCACCCTGAACAACTTCTCTTTCCAATCCCCCCACTTCCTCCAAACTAAAGGAGTTGCCATGGGCACCCACATGGGCCCCAGCTATGCCTGTCTCTTCGTAGCATATGTGGAACAGTCCATCTTCCGCAACTACACTGGCACCACCCCCCACCTTTTCCTCCGCTACATCGATGACTGTATTAGCGCTGCCTCGTGCTCCCACGAGGAGGTTGAACAGTTCATCAACTTTACCAACACCTTCCACCCTGACCTCAAATTCACCTGGACCGTCTCAGACTCCTCCCTCCCCTTCCTAGACCTTTCCATTTCTATCTCGGGCGACCGAATCAACACAGACATCTACTATAAACTGACTGACTCCCACAGCTACCTAGACTACACGTCCTCCCACCCTGCCCTCTGTAAAAACGCCATCCCATATTCCCAATTCCTTCGTCTCTGCCGCACCCCCCACCAACCTAACCTCCACTCCCGGCACCTTCCCCTGCAACCGCAGGAAATGCAAAACTTGCGCCCTCACCTCCTCCTTTACCTCTCTCCAAGGCCCCAAGGGATCCTTCCATATCCGCCACAAATTCACCTGCACCTCCACTCACATCATCTATTGCATCCGCTGCACCCGATGTGGCCTCCTCTATATTGGGGAGACGGGCCGCCTACTTGCGGAACGCTTCAGGGAACACCTCTGGGACGCCCGGACCAACCAACCCAACCACCCCGTGGCTCAACACTTTAACTCCCCCTCCCATTCCACCAAGGACATGCAGGTCCTTGGACTCCTCCATCGCCAGAATATAACAACATGACGGTTGGAGGAAGAGTGCCTCATCTTCCGCCTGGGAACCCTCCAACCACAAGGGATGAACTCAGATATCTCCAGTGTCCTCATTTCCCCTCCCCCCACCTTGTCTCAGTCGATTCCCTCGAACTCAGCACTGCCCTCCTAACCTGCAATCATCTTCCTGACCTCTCCGCCCCCACCCCACTCCGGCCTATCACCCTCACCTTGACCTCCTTCCACCTATCACATCTCCATCGCTCCTCCCCCAAGTCCCTCCTCCCTACCTTTTATCTTAGCCTGCTGGACACACTTTTCTCATTCCTGATGAAGGGCTGATGCCCGAAACGTCGAATTTCCTGTTCCTTGGATGCTGCCTGACCTGCTGTGCTTTAACCAGCAACACATTTTCAGCTCTGATTTCCAGCATCTGCAGACCTCACTTCCTCCTCATTTGGTTAATCAAGTTTGCATGGATCCTTCAAAGAGTATCAAAACCACCCTTCGACCCTCTTCCCCATCCCTGTCCCTGGAATCGTGCATTTCATATAGCTAGGTCACCTAACCTAAACGTATCCGGCAAATTGGCATGTCCAGTCCACCTAACCTGCACATTTTTGGACTGTGGGAGGAAATCATACAATAGAGTCCTACAGCGAAGGAACAGACCCTTCAGTCCAACCAATACATGCCGAACATAATCCCAAACTAAACTAGTTCCACCTGTCTGCTCCTGGTCCATATCTCTCCAAACCTTTCTGCTCCTGGTCCATATCTCTCCAAACCTTTCTTATTCATGTATTCATCCAAATGTCTTTTAAACTTTGTAATTATACCCTCACCGGGAGGAAACCCACACGGCCGCAGGGAGAATGTGCAAATTCCGCGCACCCAGTCACCCAAGAGTGGAATTGAACCTGGCTCCCTGCAGCTGTGAGGCAACAGTGCTAATTTCTTTCTCTGTTAGTATTTATTTAACTTCTTCATAAATCCTTCAGATCTTCAATATGGCTCATATTCTTGCCATTTGAAGTATACTTGCCATATCTTTTTAAGTAAGTTACAGTACAAAAAGTGTATGAGTCTTACTTGTATTTGCTGTCTTTTTATCCATTCAATCTTTTTACCACTATTCCCTCTGTAGCTTCTATTTTGCCTTAATGATTTACTGCCTCATATTTTAGCACCTACCAATTTGCTCTAGTCCTGCAATCTAATCACTTGAAGTAAAGGTCAAGTCACCAACTCCCAGAGTTCAAAGAGCTGCTGTCTCATTTCACAGAGACATTAGTGATGGTGAGTTTAGTCAAACAAAGGGCGAAGTTGAGAAAGTAGGACCTTCATGTTGACCTTAGCTGCTTATGAGAAGTTTGTGCTGCCCCTGTAACATGGTTGTGATTCTGTGCCTGTCGGATGTGTGATGTTAAAACCATTTTACTTGAGGAGCAGAAAATAATTCGGGAATAATTCTGAGGATGTGAGAACTTTTAAGATGCTGCACGTGGCAACAGAATACCGAACCCATCTGGACTCTGTGGCAGATTTATTTTTCTAGAATCTGAACCAAACTGTTGCTGAAAGTACTACTCTTAATGGACAAACTATTTGCATATAGAACTACTATTATTTGAGGCTGAGGCAGATCTTCCTTAACTCCAGCCAATTTTTCAGACTAGTATAATGTTTAAAGTTGATTAAGGCTATATAACCAGTGGGAAAGTAATCTGTAAGGTTATAGTTAAGAAACAACAGAAATATAATTGCACTCCCCAGTATGTCCTACATGGAGGAATGTCTGATGTAAGAACATTCATATTTACAAACACAATTTCATACAAGGTTGCAATTTTAAAGGTTGACATATGAACATTTCCTGTACTTGTGAATGACTTCTTTATATTGTCCGATTGTACATTGTGTTCTAACTTGCTTGCAAATCGACTTATGAATGGTCTCCAGAACAGAATCTATTTGAAACCAGGGGGCTGCCTGTAATGGTCATCCTCCAGTGAGAAAGATTTGGAGGAACAAATCTTCAGGGAAATTACAGAGAGGTGCATTTTCACAGAATAGTTGCGCTGGATTCTTTTAATTTTCTTAATGGAAACTGGAATAGTAATAGTGTGAAGGGTAGAGCTTCTGAAATTTATTCAGAAGAACCTTCCAGATGAGCATGTTTTTGGTCCAAAGAACTAGGTTGCTGGTTCTGATCAGTGAGTGGTGTGAGGAGGCTTAGGTGTCATAAGGTCATACAGTGCAGAAACAGACCCTTCGGTCCAACCTCTCCATGCCTCTCACAATCCCGAACTAAATTAGTCCCACCTCCCTACTCCTGGCCCATATCCTTCCAAAACTTTTCTGTTCATGTACTTACCCAAGTCTCTCTCAAGCATTGTAACTGTGCGCACATCCACCACTTCCTCAGGAAGTTCATTCCACATATGAACCACCCTGTGTGGAGAACAGTTAGGGGAAGATGATCGTTGGATCATGAAGTTGAGGCTAGCTATGGAAAAGGATAAAGAGCAGCCTTAAGCAGAAAAAAATTGAAAGAGGGTCAACTGCAGTGTGGTGAGAGCAGATCTGATTCAATTGGAATCAAAGTTCAGCATTCAGCACTATAAAGAAACATGGGCCAACTGGAAGAGCACTTCAAGTACATACCTGTGAGGAGCAAAGGGAGGATAACCAAAGCCAGAGGTCTGTGGACAACAAAATAGAAAGAGACTTTCGTAAAGCATTTGATCAAGTACCACGGAACAGATTATTCAAGCAAGAGGCAATGATAGTGTAGATACAAAACAGTTGAAACTTAAGTGTGAAGAGATGCAGAATGATTGTTCTCACTAAAATCTGTAAGGAAAGGCAATATAACATAAAGGGTGCGAATCCAAATCAGGTCTAAGAACCTGTAAGGCCTGTGAGCTCTTGCACAAATTGTTTGAAGATAGCTGTGCAAGTCAGAAAAGTGTTTAAAAGGCATAAGGGATTCTTAGATTTATAAAGCAATTCATATAGTACAAAAAGTTACAATGACATTATGATGGCCTTAACTAGAATATTGAGTCCAGTTAGCAGAGGAATGTGAAGGCTTTAGAGTGGGTATATGAACACAGTTAGTACTGTATTTTGATTCTATCAAACTACATCTTTTCGCTACCATCATTCACACTCCCTTTTGTTCTGTGACTTCTAATCTCCCTCCACTTCTAATTTTCCCCTGACCTTCCCATCTGTTCTACTTGCTCTTTAGTATTTTCTACAGTATCAAACACATGGCTTTTCCACACCTCTCTTCAGTTTTGAAGTAGAGCCATAAAAACAAATTACTGCGGGTGTTGGAATCTGAAACCAAAAGTGAAAATGCTGGAAAATTTCAGCAGGTCTGGCAGCATCTGTAAGGAGAGAAAAATCTGATGTTTCGAGTATAACTGACCCTTTGTCAAAGCTATAAAAAAAAGGGAGAAATAGGGAGGCATTTATCCTAGGCTGAGAGAAGGTGAGTCATGGCTCCAGAAACAAAGGTAGCACTAAAGAGGTGATCATGACAGGGAGATGAGGAGCTGTGAATGACCACAAAATATGTGGGGGATGGGGGGGTTGGGTGGAGCAGAGGCAAAATGGAAAACAGCGGAGAAGGGTAGCAAAGGGGGAAGAGGAGAGGAAAAAGGTGATGAGAGAGTGGGGAGCGAGAGAAAGAGAGACAATCAAGAAATAAGAGGTGCAGAACAGTGAAAAAAATTTTTTAAATTAAATAAAATTACGGAGCAGAATGAAAACAGAGGGGTCAAGATGGGATAATATCTGAAGTTGTCGAATTCTGTCAATCAAATGTTGGCGTGGTGGCAGAGGGAAGAGTCGGACATCGCACAGAGCCGTGGTAATAGGGGACTCCATAGTGAGAGGAACTCACTGGGGGTTTTGTGGCAGCAGGTGGGACATAAGGGTGGTGTGTTGCCTTCCTGGTGCCAGGGTTAAAGACATCACAGACAGAGTGCAGGAAATCCTCAAGGACAAAGGTGAAGAGCCAGAGGTGATGGTACATGTCGGCACAAATTATGTCGGAAAGAAGAGGAGGAACATACTACATCGGGACTTCGGAGAACTAGGAAGAAGGCTGAAAAGCAGGACGTCCAGGGTGGTTATCTCCGGTTTACTTCCAGTTCCTCAGGCTGGTGAGGCCAGAAACAGGGAGATAATGTACTTGAACGAGTGAAGGAAGCAAGGTTTTAAATTCTTGGATCACTGGGTATTTTTTGTGGTAAGCATAAATTATACAAGAGAGATGGTTTGCATCTTAAGAGGTTAGGGACCAGCATTCTGGCAGGCAGGTTTGCTCCTGCAACATAGCTACATTTAAACTAAGTAGCAGGGGGTAAGGGACAAACTGGATGTTTAAGAAGGAAATTGGAGGGAAAGTTAGGACAAGGGAAGTCAAGAAAGACAACTGTATCAATGAGGCAGAAAACTCAGAAAGGGACATGCTGTAAGGTTGAGTGAAATAGTTGATGGGAAGGGTGAGGGCAGTTGCAAATTAAAAATACTATACATGAATGCACGAAGCTTTAGAAATAAGTTGGATGAACTTGAGGCTCTTTTGGATAATGGCAGATACGATATTGTGGGGATAACTGAGACATGGCTTCAAGTGGACAGGGCCTGGGAAATGAATATTCAAGGCTACACGTGCTATTGTAAGGACAGACTGACAGGCAGAGAGGGTGGGGTGGCCATTTTGGTAAGGAATGATATTCAGTCCCTTGCGCAGGGGGACCTAGAATCAGGGGATGTAGTGTCAGTGTGGATAGAGCTGAGAAATACTAAGGGTAAAAAGATCCTCTTGGGAGTTATCTACAGGACCCCCAAACAGTAGTCTGGATGTCGGATATAAGTTGAATCAGGAGCTGAAATTGGCCTGTCGCAAAGATGTTACTACAGTTGTTATGGGGGATTTCAACATGCAGGTAGACTGGGAGAATCAGGATGGTATTGGACCTCAAGAAAGAGACTTTGTGGAGTGCTCTGAGATGGATTCTTAGAACAGCTGGTGCTGGAGCCTACCAGGGAGAAGGCAATTCTGGATCTGGTATTGTGCAACGAACCAGAATTGATCAGGGACCTTGAAGTGAAGGAGCCATTGGGAAGTAGTGACCAGAATACAATAAGCTTCAATCTGCAATTTGAGAGGGAGAGGGTACAGTCGGAAGTGACAATATTTCTGTTGAATAAAGGGAACTGTGAAACTATGAGGGAGGAGCTGGCCAAAGTACAATGGTGCAATACCTTAGCAGGGATGACGGTGGAGGAACAATGGCAGATATTTCTGTGTATAATGCAGAAGATGCAGGATCAGTTCATTCCAAAAAGGAAGAAAGATCCTAAGAGGAGGCAGGGGTGGCCGTGGCTGACGAGGGAAGTTAAGAAACATAAAGTTAAAAGAGAAAAAGTGTAATATAGCAAAGATAAGTGGGAAAACGGAGAACTGGGAAGCTTTTAAAGAACAACAGAGGATTACTAAGAAGGAAATACGCAGAGAAAAAAATGAGGTACAAAGGTAAACTGGTCAAAAATATAAAGGAGGATAGTTAAAGCTTTTTTAGGTATGTGAAAGGCAAAATAATGGTTAAGACTAAAATTGGGCTCTTGAAGACAGAAACAGGAACAAAGAAATGGCAGAAGAATTGAATTGGTACTTCAGATCCGTGTTCACTGGGGAAGACACAAGCAATCTCCCAGAGGTAACAGTGGCTGAATATAAGGGAATTTATATTTGCCAGGAATTAGTGTTGGAGAGACTGTTAGGTCTGAAGGTTGATAAGTCCCCGGGGCCTGATGGTCTACATCCCAGGATACTGAAGGAGGTGGCTCGAGAAATCGTGGATGCGTTGGTGATTATTTTCCAGAGTTCGATAGATTCAGGATCAGTTCCTGTGGATTGGAGGGTGGCTCATGTTGTGCCACATTTTAAGAAAGGTAGGAGAGAGAAAGCAGGAAATTATAGACCAGTTAGTCTGACCTCAGTGGTGGGAAGGATGCTGGAGTCTATTATAAAGGATGAAATTACGACACAGCTGGATAGTAGTAACAGGATAGGTCAGAGTCAGCATGGATTTATGAAGGGAAAATCATGCTTGACTAATCTTCTGGAATTTTTTGAGGGTGTAACTTTGAAGATGGGCGAGGGAGATCCAGTAGATGTAGTGTACCTGGATTTTCAGAAAGCTTTTGATAAAGTCCTACATAGGAGGTTAGTGAGCAAAATTGGAACACATGGTATTGGGGTCAAAGTACTAACTTGGATTGAAAGTTGGTTGACTGACAGGAAATAAAGAGTAGTTATAAATGGCTCCATTTCGGAATGGCAGGCAGTGACCAGTGGGGGACCGCAGCTTTTTACAATATATATTAATGATATCGAAGATGGTATTAGTAATAACATTAGCAAATTTGCTGATGATACTAAGCTGGGTGGCAGGGTGAAATGTGATGAGGATGTTAGGAGATTACAGGGTGGCGTGGACAAGTTAGGTGAGTGGTCAGAGCATGGCAGATGCAGTTTAATGTGGATAAATGTATGGTTATCCACTTTGGTGGCAAGAACAGAAAGGCAAATTACTACCTAAACGGAATCAATTTAGGTAAAGGAGCAGTACAAAGAGATCTGGGTGTTCTTGTACACCAGTCAATGAAGGTAAGCAGGTAGTGAAGAAGGCTAATAACTTCTATACTCAATCCCTCTTGTTATGAAGGCCAGTATGCTAAGAGATTCTTCTGCAGCTGTACAGGGCCCTGGTGAGACCACACCTGAAGTACTGTGTGCAGTTCTGGGGAAATTTGAGGAAAGACATTCTGGCTATTGAGGGAGTGCAGCGTAGGTTCACGAGGTCAATTCCTGGAATGGCGGGACTACCCTACGCTGACTGGGCTTGTATACCCTTGAGTGTAGAAGACTGAGAGGGGATCTGATTGAGACATATAAGATTATTAAAGGATTGGACACTCTGGATGCAGGAAACATGTTTCCGCTGATGGGTGAGTGCTGAACCAGAAGGCACAGCTTAAAAATACGGGGTAGGCCATTTAGGACAGAGATGAGGAGAAACTTCTTCACCCAGAGAGTGGTGGCTGTGTGGAATGCTCTGCCCCAGAGGGTAGTGGAGGCCCAGTCTCTGGATTCATTTAAGAAAGAGCTGGATAGAGCTCTTAAGGATTGTGGAATCAAGGGTTATGGAGATAATCCTGTTCCTGCCTTAAGGATGATCAGCCATGATCATATTGAATGGTGGTGCAGGCTCGAAGGGCAGAATGGCCTACTCCACCTATTGTCTATCTATTGTCTAACTCATTGTTGAGACCAGCAGGCTGTAAAGTGCCTAGTTGGAAGATGAGATGCTGTTCCTCCAGTTTGCGTTGAGCTTCTCTGGAGCATTGCAGCAGGCCAAGGACAGATATGTGGGCATGGGAGCAAGATTGTGTGTTGAAGTGGCAAGCCACGGGAAGGTCTGGGACCTGATTGCGTTCAGACCAAAGGTGCTCAGCAAAGTGATCGCCCAGTTGGCGTTTTGTGCCTCCGATATAGAGGAGACCACATTGGGAGCAATGAATGCAATAGACCAAATTGAAAGAGGTACAAGTGAAACGCTGCTTAATCTGAAATGAGTGTTTGGAGCCTTTTATGGTGAGCATGGAAGAGGTAAAGGGGCAGGTGTTGCACCTTCTGCGATTGCATGGGAAGGTTCCGTGTGTGATGGCAGAGGTGTTAGGTGTGAAGGAAGAGTGGACTAGGTTGTCCCGGAGGGAACGATCCCTGCGGAATGCAAACATGGGGAGGGAAGGAAAGATGTGTTTAGTGGTGGCGTTGTGTTGGAGTTGGCAAAAATGGCGAAGGATTATTCTTTGCATGTGTGAAGGCTGGTGGGGTGAAAGGTGAGAACAAGAGGGACCCTATCCTTGTTCTGGGAGGAGAGGGAGGGTGTAAGGGTCGTGGTGCAGGAGATGGACCGCACGCTGTCGAGAGCCCGGTCAGCAACTGCAGGTGGGAAGCCACGGTTGGAGAAGAAGGAGCATATATTAAGAGCACCACTTTGGAAAGTGGCCTCATCGGAACAAATGCGACAGAGGCGAAGGAGCTGAGAGAAAGGGATAGAGTCCTTACAGGACGTAGGGTGAGAAGAGCTGTAGTACAGATAGCTGTGGGGGTCAGTGGGCTTGTAATGGATATTAGTGGATAGACTATTGCTGGAAATGGAGACAAAGGTCAGGGAAAGGAAGGCAAGTGTCAGAGATGGACCAGGTGAAGGTAATGGAGGGATGGAAACTGGAAGCGAAGTTTATGAATTTTTCCAGGTCAGGACAAGAGCATGAAGCCGCACCGAAATAGTCATCAATGTACCAATAAAGCAGTTGTGGGAGGGAAATGTTCCACATACCCCATGAAAAGGCAGGCATAGCTAGGACCCATGCGGATACTCATTGTTACACCTTTGATTTGGAGAAAATGGGATGAGTTGAAGGAGAAGTTATTGAGTGAGAGAACAAGTCAGCCAGGTGGAGGAGAGTGGTGGTGGATGGAGATTGTTCAGGCCTCTTTATGAGAAAGAAGCAAAGAGCTTTCAAGCCAACTTGGTGTGAGGGATGAAAGTGTAAAGAGATTGCCCCATGATGAATAGAAGGTGGTTAGGACCTGCGAATTGAAAGCTGTCAATGTGTCGCAGAGCATCAGAGGAATCCCGAATGTAGGTGGGGAGGGAATGAACCAGAGGAGTAAGAATGGAGTCAGGGTAGGAGGAAATAAGTTCAGTGGGGCAGGAGCATGCTGACACAATGGGCCTGCCGGGACAGTCCTCCTTGTGGATTTTGGGGAGTAGGTAGAACCCTGGACAGCCTGTTTCTGCCTACTTTCGAATAAAGTACAGAATATTGATCATAGCATCTTTGAGCAGATACTTGTCCAAACTGAAGAGCTGATGGACGAGTTAGACCGAAGGGTCTCTTTCTCTTTGATTACGGAGTTTCCAAATGAACTGCCGCTACTTCCTTTAATAATTGATTCCAAACGTCAGCTTCACTGCTTCCTGCTCATCTTTTCTCTAATTCTTGAATAGGACTTCTGCAATTTTGGTTTTCAATCTACTGCAACTGTCCCAGACATGGGGAATATTGAACAATTACTACCATTTTGGAAATCTTTTTTTTTCCCCAAGAATTCCTTTTGAAGTCTTCTGAAGGGTTATATTTTGGTTTTCAGGGGCTCCTTTTTCATTCCTTTTTGTATTGGCCAATGGAATCATGTAATAACATTGCCTTGCTGAAGTTAATTTTTGTAAGGCATTCTTTAGATAGTTAAAATAGCATGGTTACTATAGATTGTATATGTATATATTAAATCTTGCAATTTTTTTGTCCCTTTTCCCAAACACATCTCCCACCTTCAATCAGCAGCTGTGGAAACAACTGCATCAATAGGCATATATGTCGTTCAAGCAGGTGAAGTGATGATTTTTTTGGTTTGTTCTGACCTGGTTTTACGGCTAGAACAAATCAGTCTTTCTATCTCTGTATTCACAATGCAGTTAATTTTGTAACACTGGCTTATAGCTTAAATACAATATTTAGCAATTTATTAATGATACAGTAATTTTAGCACAGTAAAATTAAGCAACAAAGTAATATAATTGTCTATGATTTACCCGGTCATCTTTGTTTTCAGCCCCATTCACACACAAGACAGACAAACATCGTTCAGGATAAATAAAAGACAATAACAATCAGGCCAGATTACTTAAGTGGTTTTCCTGTTGTGTTATTCCACAGACTCCATAACGATTCTTGGTTGATTTTTCTGAAGACATCAATCAAGCAGCCTTTTCAGTTCATTCAGAGGCAGTCAGTTGTAAACTTTGTTTCTACTCTCTGAAACTTTCAGTAGCTGATAACTGGAGGCTATGCAGGGAGCTTTCAAGTCTTCATGCTGTTTTCAAGTCATCAAAAGCCAGACTCCTCTCCATAGAGAAAACAGTCCAAAACCCAGTTGAGAACTCTGGCTTCTCCCTCTTAAACTGACTGCCTCCCCACAAGGTTCCAGTTGCTATTCAACATCTGCCATCTGCTTGGGCACAAGGTCTCTCCCAGACTTCCTCTACTTTGTGTCATTTATATAAATGATTCGGATGTGAGCATAAGAGGTACAGTTAGTAAGTTCGCAGACGACACCAAAATTGGAGGTGTAGTGGACAGCGAAGAGGGTTACCTCAGATTACAACAGAATCTTGATCAGATGGGCCAATGGGCTGAGAAGTGGCAGATATTTGAGCTCTGCAGCTACTTCATTTAATACATACCATTTCTGACACGCCATGAAGGATTTACCAGCTGTACATGCCCTTAATTTTCATGATATTTCTTTGTTGTAAATTCTTACCCTCTCTCCCTTTTACTCCTGGAATTTCTGCTTTGATACAAAAATTAGTCCAAAGTCTCCACCATTTTGTTTTTTTTATTATTTCCGAGCCACGTCCTGTATGGCACAATATTTACTTTAACTAATCTTTTTTATTTACATATGGAAACACTTGCTGTCTTTTAATATTGCTTGCCAGTTTACTGTTTTATATTTTAGAACACAGAACATTACAACGTAATACAGGCCCTTCGACCCTTGATGTTGTGCCAACCTGTGAAACCAATCTGAAGCCCTTCTATCCTACACTATTCCAGTTTCATTCATATGTTTATCCAATGACCATTTAAATGCCCTTAAATTTGGCGAGTCTACGACTGTTGTAGGCAGTCTGTTCCATGCCCCTACTACTCTAAGAAACTACCTCTGACGTCTATCCTATATCTACCATCCCTCTATTTAAAGCTATGCCCCCTCATGCTAGCCATCACCATGTGAGGAGAAAGGTTCTCACTGTCCACCCTATCTAACCCTTTAATTACTTATGTTTCAATTAAATCACCTCTCAACCTTCTCTCTATTGAAAACAGCCTCAAGTCCCTCAGCCTTTCCTCGTAAGACCTTCCCTCCATTCCAGGCAATATCCTGGTGAATCTCCTCTGAATCCTTTCCAAAACTTCCACATCCTTCCTACACCATACTCCAAGGGTGACCGCACCAGAGTTTTGTACTGCTCCAGCTTGTCCTTGTGGCTCTGAAACTCAATCCCTCTACCAATAAAAACTAACACACCATATGCCTTCTTATCAATCCTACTAACCAAGGAGGCAACTTTCAGGGGTCTATGTACATGTTCACCAAGATTTCTCTGCACATCTACATGACAAAGAATCTTACCATTAGCCCAGTACTCTTTTTATTCCTGTTGCTCCTTCCAAAGTGAATCACCTCTCACTTTCCCGCATTAAACTCCATTTGCCAGCTCTCAGCACAGCTCTGCAGCTTATCTATGTCTCTCTGTAACCCACAACATCCTATGGCACTATCCACAAGTCCACTGACCTTACCGTTTTCCGCAAATTTGCTAACCCATCCTCCTAGTCCCTCATGTAGGTCATTTATAAAAATGACAAACAACAGTGGTCCCAAAACAGATCCTTGCGGTACACCACTAGTAACTGAACTCCAGGATGAATGTTTCCCATCAATCACCACCTTCTGTTGTCTTTCAGCTAGCTAATTTCTGATCCAAACTGCTAAATCACCCTCAATCCTATACCTCTGTATTTTGTGCAATAGCCTACAGTGGGGAACCTTACCAAATGCTTTAGTGAAATTCATATATGCCACATCAATGGCTTTACCTTCATCCACCTGTTTGGTCACCATCTCAAAGAATTCAATAAGGTTTGATCGGCATGACTTACCCTCCACAAAACCATGTCGACTATCCCCAGTCAACTTTTTCCTCTTTAGATGATTATAAATCTTATTTCTTATCACCTATTCCAACATTTTACCCAAAACTGAAATAAGGCTCACAGGTCTATAATTACCAGGATTGTCTCTACTCCCCTTCTTGAACAAGTCTTCTATCACTATTTCTGTAGACAATGATGACATAAACATCAAAGCCAAAGACACTGCAATCACCTCCTTGGCTTCCCAGAGAATCCTAGGATAAATCCCATCCAGTCCAAGGAACTTAATTATTTTTATTCTTTCCAGAATTGCTAACACCACCTCCTTGTGAACCTCAATCCCTTCTAGTCCAGTAGCCAGTATCTCAGTATTTGCTCAACAACATTGTCTTTTTCCAATGTGAATACTGATGGAAAGTATTAATTTAGTGCTTCTCCTATCTCCTCGGACTCTAAACACAACTTCTCACTACTATCCTTGATTGACCCTAATCTTTCTCTAGTCTTTCTTTGTATTCCTGATATATCTATAGAAAGGTTTGCATTTTCCTTGATCCTATCTGCCAACGATTTCTCATGACCCTTCCTGGCTCCTCTCAGCTCTCTCTTGAAGTACTTCCTGGCTAACTTGTGATTCTCACATGTCCTAACTGAGCCTTAATGTTTCATCCTAACATAAGCTGCCACCGCCTTCCTCTTGACACGAAATTCAACTCTTTAGTAAACCATGGCTCCCTTGCTCAACCACTTACTGCCTGCCTGACAGGTGCATACTTAACAAGGACATGCAGTAGCTGTTCCTTGAATAAGCTCCACATTTCAATTGTGCCCATCCCGAGCAGTTTCCTTCCCCATCCTATGCATCCTAACTCTTGCCTAATCACATTGTAATTGCCTTTCCCCCAGCTATAACTCTTGTCCTACAGTACATATCTGTCCCTTTTCATCGCTGAAGTAAACTTAACCGAATTGTGGTCACTATCACCAATGTGCTCACCTACCTCCAAATCTAACACACGGCTGGGTTCATTACCTAGAACAAATCCAATGTGGCCTCACCCCTTGTTTGCTTGTTTACATACTGTGTCAGGAAGCCGTCCTGCACACATTCGACAAAACTTGACCCACCTGAAGAGGCTACTACAGTTGCAACATTTAAAAGGCATCTGGATAGGTATATGAATAGGAACGATTAGGAGGGATATGGCCTGGGTGCTGGCAGATTGTACTAGATTGGGTTAGGATATCTGGTCAACATGGACGAGTTAGACTGAAGGGTCTGTTTCTGTGCTTGACATCTCCAAGACTAAGACTCTAAAATACTCGAACTATAGTATTTCCACTCAATATTTGGAAAGTTAAAGTCCCCCATTACAACTGCACTTTTACTCTCATTCCTATCCAGATTTATCTTTGCAATCCTTTCCTCTAGGTCTCTGGAAGTATCCAGAGGCCTATAGAAAACTCCCAACAGGGTGACCTCTCCTTTCCTGTTTCTGACCTCAGCCAATTCCACCTCAGTAGACGAGCTCTCAAATGTCCTTTCTGTCACTGTAATACTGTCCTTGACTAACAATGCCACGCCACCTCCTCTTTTACCATCTTCTCTGTTCTAACTGAAACCACTAAATCCTGGAACCTGCAACAGCTGTTCCTGTTCCTGCTCTATCCATGTCTCCAAAATGACCACAACATCGAAGTCCCACGAGCCAACCCATGCTGCAAGTTCACCAACCTTATTCCGGATGCTCCTTGTGTTGAAGTAGACACACTTCAAACCACTTTCCTGCTTGCCAGTGAATTCATGTAACCTTGAAACCTCATTTCTGACCTCACCACTCTCAACCACCTCCTGTACACTGGCGCTACAATTTAGGTTCCCACCCCCCTGCTAAATATTCCAAATCAATAAATTAGACTGTTTACCAAAATGTTCTTCTGTTAAATAAGAAGATATTATTAGATATCCGTGTTAATGGATATAAAAACCTGAGGCAAAATCAATGTCTGGTGCAGATGGGAAGTACAGTGTTTCAAGGCTTTTGAATTTATTTAAACGTATTTAAATTTGAATTGTACGTTGATCATGTGGAAGACGGATCCCAGCACATGGGCCCCATGGCATGCTCATGCTGTAGATTCTTGTATGGTTTCAATTTGCTTTCAAATTTAAGGGCAAAGGAGCCAATTGCTACATGTTACATGACAGAGAACAGTTAATAAATGCCAATTCTGATTTGAGGTTTGTCAACGAATGGGGGTGGTGCGCTGCATGAATACTCCTTGAAAGCTGGAACTTTCTGCAGAAGAAATGATGGCCAGAATTTTTCCAGTACAAGTATCGAACCTCATTTTCATCAACTAAAGCTAATTTGTAATGTTCTCCATGTTTTAGTTTGTTGCTGCTGGTGGACTTCAGCAACTGTTGGAAATTTTTCTGTCAGGGATTCTGGAGCCCAAAGAGCAAGAATCCTGGACTGTGGTAAGTATCCCCATGTTTTAGTTATTGTGTGTACCTTTCATAGATTTTTTTATTAATGGCTATTTTTGTTAGGTAAATCTACAACAGAATTAAACGATGATATGAAAATATTTTGTTACTAAAAATGTGTGCATGTAGTATTGACATTTTAAAAAATTTCTTGTGGGATGAGAGCACCAGTGGTAAGGCTAGCATTCATTGTCCATCCCTAAATGCATCCGAAAGGGTAGTGGTGAGCCACTTGCTTGAATCATATCAGTCAATATGTTCACTGATCAATTTTTTTTTGTCAGACGTGTGGTTTAAAGAGCAATTTGCAGCTGGTGGTATTCCTATATGTTTGCCGTTCTACTTGTAGTTTTGTGAATATCTTTGTTATTCTTGTTTTCATTGTCCTTACCTGTTTATTGGTTTTAATGAAGGAATCAAATTCTGAAATATGTTAGTTCAATTATTGATAGTAAGAATAAGGTGTTGTTTTATTAAATCAAACATTTTTGAATTAATCATACTATGATATTTATAGCCAATGAGTATTCAGAAATAAAAGAATCATTCTGATGCCAAGGGGAAGGAAACTACTGGTCAAAGATTTCATAATTTATTACACTTAATGTTTTAAAATAACTAAAAATATTGTTATTCTAATAGAAAAGTAAACTTTACTTTAGTCAACATAGTGTTACATTCCACTCATTTTTGGGAGCCATCCAGTCATTATTGAGATGGATTCACCAGCAGCCATTTCACTTTTGAAGCTGGTTATTTACCATCAATAAGATACATGTTCTGAGAACCTTCTTCAGTTGAATCCTGACAATCCTTATGGCACAGAATCCACAAAGACTTATTTCTTACAGTTCTTTAAACATTATTGGAGGAAGCCAGTAAAGAGATACTATGTTTATAAGGGTAAGGGAAGTCAGGTGCTGCAGGGACTTGGGTAGGGGGGTAAAAAAAAATCATCTGTAGAAGCTGAACAACTCTCTGGAATGTGCTGGCCAAATTTGCTGATGCTTCTTTATGACTATCTAAGTACACATATTGTGTTGGCTTTGTTGGCAAAAATGCAGGCTGTTAAACAGCCTTCATGGAAGGAATCTGGGAAAAGTGCTGTCCTGGGTGGTTGGTCATCATGTGTCATCATGTCATCATAACAGTAATCACCAGTCTTGATTCAGTCAGAATCCTATCCACTTCCTGTCTTGCATTCTCTGCTGTTTCCAAATTTATAACATGCCGTAACATAGTCATTGCATCATACTCTGAAACCTGCTTCAACACCTGGATCTGTTCGAAGACTGTCAAACAGAAAACTGTAATAGTTGTGGAGCTGTACAGCATGGAAACAGACGTTTTGTTCCAACTAGTCCATGCCGACCAGATATCTTAAATTAATCTAGTCCCATTTGACCCATTCCATTCTAAACCCTTCCAATTCATGTATCTATCTGGATGCTCAAAGTTTGTGAGAAGATTTGTAGCTCGGGTGCTCGTTGTTGTGGTTCTTTTCGCCGAGCTGGGAGTTTTTCTTGCAAACGTTTCGTCCCCTTTCTAGGTGACATCTTCAGTGCTCGGGAGCCTCCTGTGAAGCGCTTCACAGGAGGCTCCCAAGCACTGAAGATGTCACCTAGAAAGGGGACGAAACGTTTGCAAGAAAAACTCCCAGCTCGGCGAACAGAACCACAACAACGAGCACCCGAGCTACAAATCTTCTCACAAACTTTGAACACCTACGGGCGAGAGACACTAAGTCAAGCCAGGAAATGGGAATCGTGTGCTAACTGCCTAAGCGCCACATATGAACAACTCCGATTCCTGCATGAATGCCGGAAGAATCGAATCCTTCCACCATGTGTCAGATACAGACCACCAATCCACAAGCCAGGGACACAGCCAGACAGAACAGACTCAGGATGATCCAGGTAATGATTACAGACCCTCACAACAGACTCCACAAATACAGACAAGAAATTGCGCACCAAAAATCGTTAATTTTAAAAACTACCAATCAGGAATGGACCCGGACCATTGAACAAGCTATCACCATAGTACAGAATAGGACCACACACTGCAAAAAAACGGCACTAAAAGAAAAAATGGCCAAACTAACACACAATGATAAGGACACCACAACACACACCTGGGTTAAAAACCTTTCCCACAGACAGCTCACAGACACGGAAAGAACAATACTGACCAAAGGACTTAACTACAACCACAGGGACGCCAAGACAGCAGACTTCTTAGCAGCACTAGAATGCACACTCAGGAACAATGGATTAACAGAAGAGACACAACAAACAGTGAGACAAAGTATCGTACCTATGATAATAAGAAAAAGACAAACACACAACCTCAACACTAAGGAGAAAGAAGCACTAAAATCACTAAGAAACGATAAGACCATAATCAGACTACCAGCAGACAAAGGCAGAATGACTGTTATACTGGAAAAGTCAGACTACATATACAAAGTGGAACAACTACTTGCAGATACCAACACCTACCAAAAGAGGGAGTTTGACCCCACTCCACAGCTCACCAATAGGACAAACAACACACTGAGAAACCTACAAAAAAAACGGACAGATAACCAGGTCTGACCCACAAAGAATGAAACCGGAAAGCAACAACACCCCCAGATTCTATGGACTACCTAAAGTACACAAACCAGACATCCCACTCAGACCCATAGTACCACTACCAGGAACACCAACACACAAACTGGCTAAGGAGCTACAACAGAAACTGAAACACCTGGTTAGCGGATCCAGACACTCTATACAGACAACACAAGAATTTTTGGACAGCATTAGAAATATGCACATAGACAAGGAAGAAACCATGGTCTCATCTGATGTCACGGCACTGTTCACTTCTATTGACAAAACCCTAGCCAGAGAAACAATATCCAACTTGCTAGACATACATAACAGAAAACAGGACGCTGAACCTATTAACAAAGATGGCATACTTAAACTACTCGACCTGTGCCTCACAACACACTTCACATTCAACAACCAGATATATGAACAAATTAACGGAACACCCATGGGCTCACTGATCTCCGGACTGATAGCAGAAGCAGTTATGCAAAGGTTAGAAAAAACAGTTTTACCGCAACTACAACCCAAACTATGGATCAGATACGTGGACGACACCTTTGTAATCATAAAAAACACAGACATAGAGAACACACACCGGATCATCAACGCCACACTCACAGGAATCCGATTCACGAGAGAGGAAGAAAAGGACAACCAGCTCCCATTCCTGGACATGATGGTACAAAGAACACCGAACGGAGAATTCACCACAAAGGTATACAGGAAAGCCACACACACAGACCAAGTCCTGAACTATGAAAGCAACCACCCCAACACACACAAACGAAGTTGCATCAGGGCATTATTCAAAAGGGCCACAACACAGTGCAGCACACCAGAACTACAAAAAGAGGAAGAAGAACACCTATACAAGGTATTCAACAAAAATGGATACCCACGCAATTTCATTAACAGATGCCTCAGGGAAAGACAACGAAATGAGGACATGCCACAACCCAAAGGACTGGCCACACTCCCTTACATCAGGAGCATTTCTGAACTGACAGCCAGACTGCTGCGACCACTAGGACTCATAACAGCGCACAAACCAACAGCCACTCTCAGACAACAACTCACCAGGACAAAGGACCCGATTCCCAGCATGAGCAAAACCAACGTGGTTTACAAAATCCCATGCAAGGACTGCACAAAACACTACATAGGACAAACAGGAAGACAGCTAACAACCCGCATCCATGAACACCAACTAGCCACGAAACGACACGACCAGCTATCCCTAGTAGCCATACACTCAGATGACAAACAACATGAATTCGATTGGGACAACACCACCATTATAGGACAGACCAAACAGAGAACAGCCAGGGAATTCCTAGAAGCATGGCACTCATCTACGAATTCGATCAACAGACACATCGACCTAGACCCTATATACCGGCCACTGCAGCGGACAGCTACTGACAACCGGAAGCGGCAGATTCAAACCAGTATAAATGCCGGAGGAATCAGCACAGAAGCGCTTCACAGGAGGCTCCCAAGCACTGAAGATGTCACCTAGAAAGGGGACGAAACGTTTGCAAGAAAAACTCCCAGCTCGACGAACAGAACCACAACAACTATCTGGATGCCTTTTATATGTTGTAATTCAACCAGCCTTCTCCATTTTCTCTGACCTGGTACAGAAGAAGATGATTATTGTGGTTGGAGGTCAGTCATCTCAGTTCCAGGATCTTTCTGCAGGAGTAGTGTCCTAGGCCCAACCATCTTGAACTACTTCATCAATGACGTTCCCTCCATCACAAGGTCACAAGTGGGGTGTTCAGTATTGATTGTGTAATGTTCTTAATTCCTCGAGAGAACCTAGCCATCACCCATACTATTCAATTTCATTACCACCACTGAATCCCAGCTATCAATACCTTGGGAGCTATCATTGTTCAGAAACTGAACTGGACCAGTTATATGAATACTATAATTACAAAAGCAGATCAGAGGCTAAAAATCCTGCAGCAAGTAACTCGCCACCTGACTCCCAAAATCTGGCCACCATCTGCAAAGCTGAAGTCAGGAGTGTGATGGATTGCTCCCTGCTTGCCTGGAAGAGTGCAGCTCCAATGGCACTCAAGAGGCTTGACGGCATTCAGGACAAAAACAGTCTATTTATGGCATCCAGGACAAAAACAGTCTATTTATGGCATCACATCCATGGACATTCACTCCCTCCATCAACTGACACTGCAGCAGCAATGTGTACCATCCACAAGATGCACTGCAAAGATTTACCAAACCTCCTTACACGTCTCCTTTCGAACTCATGACCACTTTCATCGAGAACATCAAAGGCATGGCGATACTACCCTATGCAAGTTCCCCTGCAAGCCACTCTCCATCTTCTCTTAAAAATATATTGCTGTTTCTTCAGTGTGGTTGGGTCAAAATCCTAGAAGTCCCTCCCTAATGCTGCTGTGTCTGCCTATAGCACATGAATTGCAGCGGTTGAAGAGGCAGCTCACCACCATCTTCTCGAGCAACTTGGGATGGGCAATAAACACTGGTCAGCCAACAATGCTCACATCCCATGAGTGAACAAAAATAAGTTAAACACTTGCATTTACAGAAAGATACTTTTTTTTTTGCCTCGTTAACCTGTCTGGCTTTGAATGCTGATACTACAGTTTAAAGGAATAGTGTTTGAATACATCTGTGATTAAATCATAACTAACCTTTTGATCTCAAAGGTTGTCAGTGTTAGTTTTAAAATAATAAAGCAAGACTTGTGTTGCAGGCCATTAAACACTAATTGAATTATAAACTAAAAGAAGATTATGGGAAAATAGAGCCATAAGTTGGTGATTGCAATGTAGCAATTCAGTCAAAAACTGCAACTGGTTGTGAAAATTACATTCAATCTTTCCCCTGAATTGGGTTTTGAAATATTGTGTGTGTTGAATGGAGCATGTTGGGCTACAAGCCAGAATCATTTGCAACTGCTTTAAGTTCAGGTTATGGCTAATAGTTGTATGTTCATTTATATGAAATGTTTTCAGCATGGGTAATAGAGAAAGTCTTATTGTTGATTTTGTTTTTACTGGTAATAGTTTAGTGCATCGCTTCTAAATAGAAGTTTATACTGACCTGTTTGTTTTCTTTAGAAGACCGATACTGATGCTATTTTTTTCAAACAAAGTGTTTAAAAATTGAGTTTGACTTAGTTACTATCTTGCATGTTCCCAGTGGCAGCTGGACTGCCTTGCTTGTCTGCTGAAGCTAATGTGCCAGTTTGCAGTTGATCCAGTTGACTTGGATCTGGCTTATCACGATATCTATGCCTGGTCTGGTATATCTGACAGCCATAGGAAAAGGACTTGGCCTGGTAAATCAAGAAAAGGAGCTGGAGATCATGGGAAAGGATTGCACATACCTCGTTTGACTGAGGCTAGTACCTTTTTCTAATTATTTTGCTATTTTATCAAACTTCATCTATAAATGTAGTTGATGGTATTGCACTTTGTGTCAGAGGAAATACAACTTTTCTTTTTATTTTTAGGTGTTTCTTGGTTTGGTGCATGGATCAAGTTTGATTTATCGATTAATGTCTGTTGCTTACACCTATAGCAACTTGGCTCATAGGTAATTTTTAAAAAATATTTTAAATTTATTTTGCACTGCTTCAACAAGGGAATACCTGAAAGACTTCTAAAATGTTGAGCCAAATCCTCCTGGAGAAACAGTAGCACATTAGTAACATACATAATTAATCATTTTCAAATTAGCCAGCAAGTTCAGGAAATGAAGCAGTACGTCATGAGATGCAAAGCCAAATAACTTGCTTTTTAATTATCACATTTTCTGGTACATTCAAGAATTTCCTGAACTTGTAAGCACTTGCCCCAAAATGTTGAACTCATAATAAAATGAAGCACCCCTTTTAATAATTTATTAATTAAATGGAAATTTCTCTAGCCCAGAAAGATTTCAATGTTAAAGTTTTATCTGTTATTACATTGTTATTCGGAATATAGCAATAATTTAAACCTTTTACAAAATCCCTTTCGTGTGTGTCTCTCTCTCTCTCACTCTCAATTCAATCTTTTTAATATTTCAATTTGCCTCTAGTATTGACTTTAAACCTTCTCCTATTTCTTTCCTATACTTAAAATCTCATTAGTAAAACAGAATCTTTTAGATTTTTTTATTTTTAAATGTTCTAAATGCTCTGACACAGTTGTACTGTTAATTAGCTCATGCTTCAATAAGTTGTTTGATGAAAAAGATTTTGAAGCTTAAAGATGCAGTGAAAGGCCTGAGTAATAGAAACACTGCAAGATTGTCCTGCTCCAGCGAGATTTAGCCCATTACAATTGCAACAAATTATATTTCACAAATAATTTAAGGAGCTTATTTATCAATTTTTGTTCTTTTTTTTAATTAAAATTATAGAGTGCTTAAAGCTCAGTCAGATCACCGGTCCAGACACGAGGGTATGTTATTTATACATCAGTTTATAACAGTCCATTGTTACTAAACTTAAACATCTGTGAGTTTATTACTTGCAATTTATTTATCGTAATGTTTCGTTCATGTCAAGGTAATTTGTTAGAAGCTGTTTTATTCACTTTAAATTTCCTTGTTTAAAAAAGCTATTTGCAATAGTTAATTTTTTAATAGTTTGCTGAGATAAATGTGCAGGCATCATAAAGGAAACATTTAATCTTCTGTCATTTACATCACAAACAATTGAAATACAATTGATATTAAAACAGAAATTGCCTGAGGAATTCGGTAGGTGTTGCAGCATCTATGGAGAGGAAACAGAGTTAACATTTCAAGTCTAGTGACCCTGAACTCTGCTTTCTCTCCACAGATGCTGCCAGACCTGCTAGGTTCCTCCAGCAACTTCTGTTTTTGTTTGAGATCTTCAACATCTGCAGTTCTTTGTGTTTTTTTAAATGCAGCATCATTTGTATTTTACTGACTGCAAATGAGACATTTAACGGTCAGCTGCGGAAGAGCAAAGTTTATAACTGGTTATATAAAGAAAAAACCACTAATGTGATTTAAAGGCAAAGTTGCTGTAGTCATACCAGACCACAGAAGTCCTACAGTGTGAAAGGAGGCCATTTGATCCATAGAGTTCAAACCGAACCAGCCTCCTACCGTTTCCAGTAATCCCACATTTAGCATGGCCAATCCACCTAACCTGCATGTTTGTGGGAGGAAACTGGAGCACCCAGGGGAAACCCATGCGGATATGGGGAAAACATGTAAACTACACAGACAGTCACCTGAGGCTGAAATGTAACTCCACTCCCTGACACTTGTGAGGCAGCAGTGCTAACACTGAACCACTGTGCCGCCCTCATTGGAGAGACAGTTGTGGTGGTCACCACATCTCAGGTGAGGGAAGAGGCTGAGAAGGCAAATTCATAACTTCAATCGATGTGGGAATTGAACCCATTCTATTGGCATCATTCTGCATTGCAAACCAGCCATCCAGCCAATCGAGCTAGCTTAATCCCAATAGTAAAGAAGTGCACGTCTGTCATATTAACCAGTTTCTTATTTCACATTTCAGTTACTCATTATGCTATGTGGCTATTAGTGAGTTGGGCTCACTGTTGTTCACTGGTCAAATCCAGCCTTGCAGACAGTGAACATCTACATGAATGGTTGAAAAAATTAACTCTTCTTGTACCAGAGGTAAGGCTAAACCTCATACATATGCTATAATACCTAATTATTAATTGTAATAGATTTTTCTAGTTGTTTGTATAAACTGATAGTTTCTTTAATATTAAACTTAAGGTATTTTGTCAATAATTGACTTCTTTGTTCTAGACTTCAGTTCGACATGAAGCTTGCAACGGATTATATAAGTTGTGCCTGTCGGGTTTGGATGGTGGAGAATCGATAAATCGGTCTTTCCTTTTACTAGCTGCATCAACATTACTTAAGTTTCTTCCTGATGCCCAAGCTTTGAAGCCAATCAGAGTAAGAATTGTTTTAATCACTTGCAGGATGCTGACCAATAATGAAATACTTACATATTATTTAATTCCTTTGGTGCTCATTGTCTTATCAGTGATGTCAAGAGTGAATTTAACTCTCAAAAATGGGTGTGCTTGAGTTGGTAGGGATGATTTTTCAAAATCTCAAATATGAATCCAACCCCCTCAAACTTTACTTCCATTTTCAATTTTATGCAGGTCAGCTTTGTGTGGGCTTTGACAAATTTGACTGCTAAATGGAATTGAGTATCCAGTAATCAAGTGCCTTTCCATCACTTAGAGTCTTGGGATTTATAACATGGAAACAGACCCTTTGGTCCAACTCGTCCATGTCAACCAGATATCCCAACCCAATCTAGTCCACCTTCCAGCACCCGGCCCATATCCCTTCCTATTCATATACCCATCCAATTGCCTCTTAAATGTTGCAATTGTACCAGCCTCCTCCATGTCCACTGGCAGCTCATTCCATACACGTACACCCTCTGCGTGAAAATGTTGCCCCTTAGGTCTCTTTTATATCTTTTCCCTCTCACCCTAAACCTATGCCCTCTGGTTCTGGATTCCCCGACCCCAGGGAAAAGACTTTGCCTATTTACCCTATCCATGCCTCTCATGATTTTGTAAATCTCTTTTGTAAAGGTCACCCCTCAACCTCCGACACTCCAGGGAAAACAACCCCAGCCTGTTCAGCCTCTCTCTGTGGCTCAAATCATCCAACCCTGGCAACATCCTTGTAAAACTCTTCTGAACCCTTTCAAGTTTCACAATATCTTTCCAATAGGAAGAAGATCAGAATTGCATGCAATATTCCAACAGTGGCCTAACCAATGTCCTGTACAGCCGCAACATGACCTCCCAACTCCTGTACTCCATACTGTTACCAATAAAGGAAAGCATACCAAACGCCTTCTTCACTATCCTATCTACCTGCGACTCCACTTTCAAGGAGCTATGAACCTGCACTCCAAGGTCTCTTTGTTCAGCAACACTCCCTAGGACCTTACCATTAAGTGTATAAGTCATGCTAAGTTTTGCTTTCCCAAAATGCAGCACCTCGCATTTATATGAATTAAACTTTATCTGCCACATCTCAGCCCATTGGCCCATCTGGTCAAGATCCTATTATAATCTGAGGTAACCCTCTTTGCTGTCCACTACACCTCCAATTTTGGTGTCATCTGCAAACTTACGAACTATACCTCTTATGCTCACATCCAAATCATTTATGTAAATGACAAAAAGTAGAGGACCCAGCACCGATCCTTGTGGCACTCCACTGGTCACAGGCCTCCAGTCTGAAAAACAACCCTCCACCACCACCCTCTGTCTTCTACCTTTTGAGCCAGTTTTGTACCCAGATGGCTAGTTCTCCCTGTTTCCATGAGATTTAGCCTTGCTAATCAGTCTCCCATGGAGAACCTTGTCGAATGCCTTACTGAAGTCCATATAGATCACATCTACCAGGTAAAAACAATGACTGCAGATGCTGGAAACCAGATTCTGGATCAGTGGTGCTGGAAGAGCACAGCAGTTCAGGCAGCATCCAACGAGCAGCGAAATCGACATTTCGGGCAAAAGCCCTTCATCAGGAATAAAGGCAGTGAGCTGGAAGCATGGAGAGATAAGTTCGAGGAAGGTGGGGGTGGAGAGAGAGTAGCATAGAGTACAATGGGTGAGTGGGGGAGGAGATGAAGGTGATAGGTCAGGGAGGAAAGGGTGGATAGGTGGAAAAGGAGCTAGGCAGGTCGGACAAGTCCGGGCAAGTCATGGTGACAGTGCTGAACTGGAAGTTTGAAACTAGGATGAGGTGGGGGAAGGGGAAATGAGGAAACTGTTGAAGTCCACATTGATGCCCTGGGGTTGAAGTGTTCCCAGGCAGAAGATGAGGCGTTCTTCCTCCAGGCGTCTGGTGGTGAGGGAGTGGCGGTGAAGGAGGCCCAGGACCTCCATGTCCTCAGCAGAGTGGGAGGGGGAGTTGAAATGTTGGGCCACGGGGCGGTGTGGTTGATTGGTGCAGGTGTCTCGGAGATGTTCCCTAAAGCGCTCTGCTAGGAGGCGCTCAGTCTCCCCAATGTAGAGGAGACCGCATCGCGAGCAATGGATACAATAAATGATAATAGTGGATGTGCAGATAAAACTTTGATATATGTGGAAGGCTCCTTTAGGGCTTGGATAGAGGTGAGGGAGGAGGTGTGGGCACAGGTTTTACAGTTCCTGCGGTGGCAGGGGAAAGTGCCAGGATGGGAGGGTGGGTCATGGGGGGGGGCGTGGACCTGACCAGGTAGTCACGGAGGGAACGGTCTTTGCGGAAGACGGAAAGGGGTGGGGAGGGAAATATATCCCTGGTGGTGGGGTCTTTTTGGAGGTGGTGGAAATGTCGGCGGATGATTTGGTTTATGTGAAGATTGGTAGGGTGGAAGGTGAGCACCAGGGGCGTTCTGTCCTTGTTACGGTTGGAGGGGTGTGGTCTGAGGACGGAGGTGCGGGATGTGGACGAGATGCGTTGGAGGGCATCTTTAACCACGTGGGAAGGGAAATTGCAGTCTCTAAAGAAGGAGGCCATCTGGTGTGTTCTATGGTGGAACTGGTCCTCTTGGGAGCAGATATGGCGGAGGAATTGGGAATATGGGATGGCATTTTTGCAAGAGATAAGGTGTGAAGAGGTGTAATCCAGGTAGCTATGGGAGTCGGTGGGTTTGTAACAAATGTCAGTGTCAAGTTGGTCATCATTAATGGAGATGGAGAGGTCCAGGAAGCGGGGGGGGGGGGGGGGAGGTGTCAAAGATGGTCCAGGTAAATTTAAGGTCAGGGTGGAATGTGTTGATGAAGTTGATTAATTGCTCAACCTCCTCGTGGGAGCAGGAGGTGGCGCCGATGCAGTCATCAATGTAGCGGAGGAAGAGGTGGGGAATGGTGCCGGTGTAATTACGGAAGATCAACTGTTCTACGTAGCCAACAAAGAGACAGGCATAGCTGGGGCCCATACGTGTGCCCATGGCTACCCCTTTGGTCTGGAGGAAGTGGGAGGATTCAAAGGAGAAATTGTTAAGGGTGAGGACCAGTTCGGCCAAACAAATGAGAGTGTCGGTGGAAGGGCACTGTTGGGGACGTCTGGAGAGGAAAAAATGGAGGGCTTGGAGGCCCTGGTCATGGCGGATGGAGGTGTAGAGGGATTGGATATCCATGGTGAAGATGAGGCGTTGGGGGCCGGGGAAACAGAAGTCTTGGAGGAGGTGGAGGGCGTGGGTGGTGTCTCGAACGTATGTGGGGAGTTCCTGGACTAGGGGGGTAGGACAGTGTCGAGGTAGGTAGAGATGAGTTCAGTGGGGCAGGAGCATGCTGAGACAATGGGTCGGCCAGGGTGGTCAGGCTTGTGGATCTTGGGAAGGAGGTAGAACCGGGCAGTGCGGGGTTCCCGGACTATGAGGTTGGAAGCTGTGAGTGGGAGATCTCCTGAGGTGATGAGTTTCTGTGTGGTCTGGGAGATGATGGTTTGGTGATGGGGGCTGGGGTCATGGTCGAGGAGGCAGTAGGAAGTAGTAGTAGGCAGTAGTAGTACCACTCTGACCTTATTAATCCTCTTTACTTCTTCAAAAAACTCAATCAAATTTGTGAGACATGATTTCCTATGCACAAAGCCATGTTGACTATCCCGAATCAGTCCTTGCCTTTCCAAATACATGTACATCCTGTCTCTCAGGATTCCTCCAACAACTTGCCCACCACCAATGTCAGGCTCACTGATCTATAATTCCCTGGCTTGTCCTTACCACTTTTCTTAAACAGTGGAACCACATTAGCCCACCTCCAGTCTTCCGGCACCTCACCTGTGACTATTGATGATACAAATATCTCAGCAAGAGGCCCATCAATCACTTCTGTAGCTTCCCACAGAGTTCTCGGGCACACCTGATCAGGTCCTGGGGATTTATCCACCTTTATGCATTTCAAGACACCCAGCTCTTCCTCCTTTATAATTTGGACAGTTTGCAAGGTGTCACCATCTATTTCACTACGTTCTACATCTTCCATATCCTTTTCCGCAGTAAATATTGATGCAAAATACTCGTTTAGCATCTCCCCCACTTTCTGCGGCTCCACACAAAACCTGCCTAGCTGATCTTTGAGAGGTCCTATTCTCTCCCGAGTTACTCTTTTGTCCTTAATGTATTTGTAAAAACCTTGGGATCCTCCTTAATTCTATTTGCCAAAGCTATCTCATGTCCCCTTTTTGCCCTCCTGATTTCCCTCTTAAGTATACTCCTACTTCCTTTATACTCTTCTAAGGATTCACTCGATCTGTCCTGTCTATACCTGACATATGCTTGCTTCTTTTTCTTAACCAAACCCTCAATATCTTTAGTCATCCTGCATTCCCTATACCTACCAGCCTTTCCTTTCACCCTAACAAGCGTTTACTTTCTCCGGATTCTCATTATCTCATTTCTGAAGGCTTGCCATTTTCTAGCTGTCCCTTTACCTGCAAACATCTGCCCCCAATCAGCTTTTGAAAGTTCTTGCCTAATACCATCAAAATTAACCTTTCTCCAATTTAGAACTTCAACCTTTAGATCTGGTCTATCCTTTTCCATCATTATTTTAAATCTAATGGAATTATGGTCGCTGGCCCCAAAGTGCTCCCCCACTGACACGTCAGCCACCTGCCCAGCCTTATTTCCCAAGAGTAGGTCAAGTTTTGCACCTTCTCTAGTAGGTACATCCATATACTGAATCAGAAAATTTTCCTGTGCAGACTTAACAAATTCCTCTCCATCTAAACCCTTAACACTATGGCAGTCCCAGTCTACTTGATCTATCCCTAGCTCCTTTGTACTCCCTCAACTTTTATCGATTGTCCAACTGCTGTTCCTGACCTTGTTAATTTTCCCTAACTGATCTCCAATCCCCCACTGGAAAGAACAAGAAAGATTGTGACAAATAATGCAAGAGTCCCCTGTGCATCTGACGCCAATCAATGTTCAGTTGAGAATACTGGTGAAAATTATGGTTCATCTATGGAGTATTAACCCATGTCCATGGCTCCACGGTTGGCTCAGCTATATAGGGGAGCATGTGGAAGACTGGAACAGCAGTCATGATTGGGGACTGTGTAGTTAGGAGAACAGCTGAAAATGTGTTGCTGGAAAAGCACAGCAGGTCAGGCAGCATCCAAGGAACAGGAGATTCGATGTTTCGGGCATAAGCCCTTCTCCTACTTAGGAGAACAGACAAGTGTCTCTGTTGCAGATATGAATCAACAATGATCTGGTGCCTCCCTGGTCCCAGGTTCAAAGATATAACTGAGTGACTACACTGCAAAGCATTGTGAAAGTGTCAGGATGCACACTTACTGTTATCCTCATTGGTACCATAAACACAGATAAAGGTCCAGTGGTCAGAGTTAAGCAACTAATGAGGAAACTAGCTAGCAGGATCTTAAAGGTATTAATTTCCCGACTGCTTCCAGCAGAAGATATCCAAATTAAAAGTCCACCATTTGGCATGGTTTGGCTTCAGCATTAGCAAACTATGAGAATTGTAAATCTTATTGAGCATAATGAGATTCACTGTGGCAATGTTTTATGCAGTACATTACTTATCTGACTTGTTTGACATTATTTTTGTATAAGCTCTCTCCCTGTGATGTGATATGATTTTCGAGATTCATGATCACAGTTGTATCATAGGTAGTCAAAAATTTGTAGCAATTAAGTTTTTTTGCATTTTGTTAAAGGACAATAGCCTTGATATGATATATTTAGTCAATTAGACAAAGAAAGTTCATGACCATGACAGGTGCAAGCATTTCACTGATCACAAAATCCTATAAGATGGAGCAGTCGGGACTCTGTTTTTGAAGTTGTCCTAGTTCCTGACATTGTGCAATCTTTGTTCTTCCCTTGGGCTGGTTGGAGAAGCTCAAGCTCTTGGTCTTCTCCCAAGAAGTTAATGTCCCTTTTCCCTGGACCTATGTCTTCCTCTCTCCCCACCCACTCATATTTATATTTTGAAGGTTGGCAGTCTTTGCTATGTCAATCACTTGTCTTAACCCTCTCAGCCAATGTTCATCGACAGCTGCCGTTAATGCCAAAATGACCTTTGTTCTCTTGCCTGCCTCCATTTGATATATGGCTTTTGTAGTGATTGGAGCAAAGTCAGCCAGGTGGATCTCCATAGAATGTGAGTTCTCTGATTGGGGCTGTTAAACTGGTCCACTCAGGGAGCCCTGGCTGACATATATAAGTAGTGTGTCAGGGGTTTTGTTCAGTCTAGGAACTGGCTCTGAGCTAGCTGCATTATTGTCATGTATTGTGCACATATAAATACAGGGTGATTTGGTGACTGAATACCAGCCTTTTGTGGAGTTATTTCACTGGTGACAAGAGTGGGATTAATGATGTGACCATGCAAAAGTGCCTATTAGCTGAAGCTTTACTGGACTTGAATCAGACATTACAGCTGGCTTTGTCATTAGAAAATGTGGCAAGTGGAACTTATGAGTTACAGGGTCTTCCAACTGAAGTGGACACGCTTGCCAGACTAACTGAGCTTAGGGAGCACTACTTGAGTGAAGATAATTGCATAGCCTCACTCAGGACATATCCTGAACAGAGGGACTCCAGGTCAGCCCATAGCAAAATCACAAAACTAAGCCAAGCCTCAGCTAAACAGTTAAAATTTCTTGATGATCTGGGCTGGCAGGCAATTGTAGTTTAGACGACAGAAGAGTCCCACTTGATCTGAATTGAGTAAGAGAAGTCATAAGCCAGTATCCAGGAGAGTGTACAAGCTCCAGCTGGTTTGGAACAGTTAAATTGCTCAGCAAAATCCAAATCCGAATCGATCAAAATAATTGGCTGGTTAAGTGATCACCTAGTTCTTGTGGAAGTTGATATCAGTTGGACTATATCAGTGATTGCAGAACTGGTCTTTAACAAAATTTGCTCTGGACTCCAACCTTGAGTTTGCGTACTATCTCGGCCAGGCTGAGAACCTACACTGGACAACCCCTACAAATTAAGAGTACAACTTTGCCTCCAGTCTCTTACTAGAAGTAGCTGATTCAGTTACCACTGACTGTAGTGAAAGGCTCGGGCCCAACTCTGATGGGGCAAAATTGGTTGAGAAAGATTCACCTTGATTGGTTCAACATTTTTCAATTAGAAAATGACTGCCTGTCAGAATCCATGGGTTCTACCCCTCCGCCTAGTTTTGAAGAAACCTGTGAGGGCGCGATGGACACGGCAGATGTTGCAGCCCCAACGCTGTTACCGCCTGAAGAAGATGAATTTCGGCCAAGATGTTCAGGGTGCAAGAGGCAGGCTACGGTCCACAGTATTCAGGCAGAGTCAGAATGACAGATTTGGTGCCAAAAAGCCTCCGTGAAGCTACAAGAAAAAGGACTGGCCCACGTCCTAGGACTTTGAGAGGGAGGGATGTAGTGATTGCAACGAGGTCAGGCAGGTGGACCTCCTATGGTATGAGTTCCTAGATTGGCCCGGGCTAACAGCTTTAATTAGGGAACTTTAACTGACAGAGATATAAACAAGAGTGTCAGGGGTTTTGTTCACTCTAGGAGCTGGCTCTGAGCTAGCTGGGTCAGTGTCATATATTACGCGCATGTAAATAAAAGATGGCTTGGTGAGAGAATACCAGCCTTTGTGGAGTTATTTCAGCTTTTCTTCTCAGCACAAAAATGCTTTACTTTCAAAATACTGCATTCAAAGAAGGGTAGTGTCGTACCCGTTAAATATTATAATTGATTGTGAAAGACTAGTTACTTCTGTTGCACAGTTCAATAAGATCTAGGCCTAGTTTTAAAGCCAATCTTCCCCTTAGGTCGTGGCTGAAATAGCACTGCCAATGTGGTAGAATTCAGTCCATAGGCAACAGAGCAAAGCAGGAGACCTGCTGAACTTCATCTGGATTTTCAGTCAGTCATAGGAACAGCCTCATCAAGCAGTGGCTCAGGTAGATTCCTGAAATGTATCAGCCAGAAAGAAGGGATGCTCTGTACCTCTTACCGAGGCACATGTGCACAAAGACAATCCTACTCAGAAGACAACTGCAACCAAGCCAAGGGCTGACCCCAGCAGGCAACTCACTGAGCTAAAAACTCACCCAGCATGAGTGTCAGCATTCTCCAGTTCACAGTTGGAGGGTCCACTACAGGTGGCGTTGAGAATACAAGCTTGCACTTTTCTTTTATACCAGTTTTCTTAGCAAGTTATTTTGTTTTAAGTATTATTTCATTTAGCCGTGTAGTTATTTAAAGCACTGTATTACAACTTAAGAGTATAGGTACAATGTTATTTTTCTCTCTGCGAAGGAAGGCCTACAGATCTTAATTTCAGTTTTGACAGTGATTCTTGTGGGAATCAATGCTGTAGTTGATCTTTTCACTTAAAATCAAGATTGTATTCCAGAAAATCTCAGCTTTAAGTGAGGACGCTCTGTAATGCATGCAAGTGAGTATACAAATTGGAGGACAGAGCTGCTGAATGTGTAGCTAGAAAGCTAGTGCAGAAAGCTGGGCTCTCGATTCTTTGAAATTGGGAGTAGTTTTGGACAAGATGGGACATGCACAGGCTTGATGAGTTGTACCTAACAGAACAGGGACACGTTTCCTTATGGGCTGATTTGCTAGTGCTATTGAGTTGGTTTTAAACTAACTTGCCAGGGGTGGAGGAACCAGTAGGCAATGTTAGAGAACAACATCAAGGTATTCAAAGAGGTAGATAACACCAGTCTAGAAAATAGTAAGTTATGGGATTGGAGATAAACAGGGTGTAATAATGTCTAAATTATAATTACTGTTGTGGATGGGAGAAAGTGAGGACTGCAGATGCTTGAGATCAGAGTTGAGTGTGGTGCTGGAAAAGCACAGCAGGTCAGGCAGCATCCAAGGAGCAGGAGAATCGATGTTTCAGGCTTCAGCCCTTCATCAGGAATGAAGGGCTTATGCCCAAACCATTGATTCTCCTGCTCCTCGGATGATACCTGACCTGCTGTGCTTTCCAGCACCACACTCTCAACTACTGTTATAGATGGGTCAAGGATAGAATTTGTTTAACTAGATTTAAGAATCACTGGAAATACCTTTTTCATTGTTTTGGTTTATTCTGTTGTGCACCAAGTAAGAGGAAACGTGGAGGAATACATGTGCATGGAAATTGAAGAGAGCTGGAAGAATTGTAGAGTAGTTATAACGGTTTCTTTAATTATCTGAATATGTACTGTGTTAAAATTATAAAGGGCAGGAATTCATAGAATATGTTCAGAAAAACTTTGCACATCAGTTCCTTTCATTCCGATGGGAAAGGAAGTATTGCTAATTCTTTGAACTGAGTTAGGCCAAGTAGATCCTATGTCAGTAATGAAGCACTTACAGTGATCATTGAAGTTATTTTTAATCAATCCATTCAGTTATATTACGACATCTATTGAGCAGGTGGGACTTGAATGTGGACCTTCTGGTTCAGAGATAGGGTTACAATTGATTCAGAAGACTGGAGAATTGCAGTCAATCTTTGTTCAAAAGAAGGCATAAGAATAATCCCAGCAATTACATGACAGCCAATTTAAAGTAAAAATAAAGTGCTTGAGCAGTACAGCAGGTTTGGCAACATCTATGGAGAGAAGAACAGTTAACACTTGTGCCTGATCTGATTCTTCTTCAGAACTAAAAGGGACTGGAAAATGGTATTTTTATGCTGCTGGCAGAGGAGGATGAGGAATGAGTGAAAACAAATTATAAAATGCCCAGAATGAAATATAAGGGGACTGTTAATTGTGGTAACTGGGGGCAGAGAGAGATAAAATAAGTATCAATTAATTTATGAAAAAGAGAAAATGCATCCACGCTACTGAAAGCAAAGGCAAGAGGCAAACAAGACAGCCAGAGGAAGGTGGGATGTAATAAAAACGAAGGACAGGTCATAGTGTGAAGTTGTCAAATTCAGTGCTGAGAAACTAAATGATCCAAGCAGAAAATAAGATGTCATTTTCCAATTTGTGTTACACTTCATTGGAACACTGGAGCAGGCTCTGAACAGAAATGTTACCATGGCATCAAAGTGATTTATTTAAGTGACAAGCAACGTAATGATCAGGGTTATTCCTTTGGACAATGTAAACATGTTCCAATTTAACATTGGTGTTGAAGAACCTTTTTACATGAATACAAGAATAAAATTAACAGTTACTTGGGCGAGTGTGACATTAATTAAGGAAAACCAGTGTGGGATTTGTTAAAGGTAAACAGCATTTAATTAACTTGATGGTGTTTTGAAGAAATAAGAAGATAGATGTATACTTGTACTTCCTAGGCAGTTGATGAAGTCCCATACAACAGACAAATGAGCAAAGTTAAAACTTGTGAACCAAAAGGTACGTAGGAGGTTAGCTGATTCACAGCAAACTATATTGATGGATTTTTTTTTAGTTTCAAGAATGGTTTTTACTGGGCTTTCCCAAAACCTTGGTTACCTCTGCAGTTCAGTTTTTTTTGTGCTAGAGGAAAGATATAGGCTCGAGAGGGTGTAGAAAAGATTTGTGAGAATGGCTCAAGGTCTGAGGAACTTTAGTCATGTAAATAGAGTGGAGAATATGGGTCTGTTCTTTAAATGTTCTCAAAAGGAAATTTTGATAAGTATGCTAATTCATGAGGGTCTGAGCAGAGTAGATGGGGAGAAACTGTCCTAATTAGTTAAAGGATTGAAAGCCGTAGGGCACCAATTCAAGGTGATTGCTAAACAAAGCAACAGCAGCATGCCTTTTGTTTTGTATAGTGTGTGGAATTCTCTACCTGAACTTATGGTAGAAGCAGATTTAATCATGGGTATGGTAAGGGAAAATAGTATTTCCTGAAGAGAAGGATTTGCTGTCTAGCACGTGCTACTTTACGTCTCAGCCATTAGTGCTGTTGTGTAAAGGAATTTATGTATGGGGAGAAAAGTTCAGGAAGTTTTACCTTAATTTTGCTCTTTGAGAATTCCCATTAATTTGGCTTGCTGTGCTTATTGTTTATGACATAGCATCACATTACAGAAATTTAATGAAATATGATACACATTGCAAAATAATAATGAACCAATTTTGTTTCTAATTACATATATTTTCTCTTCATGCAATTTATAATTCAAATGTTCAGTGTCATTTTGAGGTCTACTATATGTGTGTTAAAATCCTATGGACATAGCTGGCACATTTCTACATAAAGGGAACTTTGAGAGAAAACTGCTTCATACTCCTCTGTATCCCCCATGAATGCATCCGCAGCTGGACAAGCCTGAGCTCTGGATTTTGGAACTTGAGGAAAGAGTAGTGTCTCTGTTGTGTGTCTACGTTTGTGGATGTGGTCCCACTGCAGATTAGATGCATACAGGTAGAGAGGAAATGTGTGACAATCGGTGGTGAAGTCCCTAAACCTATCATGCTTGATAATCTGTATTCCATTTTGGAAATTAGTGAAATTCCCCAAGGAGATTGCAGCCAGTCACAAATCCATGGTACCAAGCGTGTCTCAGTTGTGGGAGGACAGTAATGCTGGATTCTACAGTTAAGGGATCAGTGTGCTTTTGCCGTATTAAACCTGACTCCAGGATGGTGTGTTTGTCCCCTTGATACCAGGGTCAACTGTGTCACTAAGCATTTGCAGGACATCCTTCTTGGGGGTGGGGTGAAATCGTCCAAATTGTTATCAGAGGAAGAGAGATGAGGTCCTGAAGGTAGACTCCTGGGAATTAGAAAGGAAATGTGTATTTCAAGAAGGACTACGAGGTTGAAGTTTTAAATCAGTAAGAGTTTTTTGAAGAGGTGTTCACTGCAGGCAGCAAGGTTATGCTAATGGTCAATGATGTCATCATTCCATCATAGACTCTTAAAATCTTTTTGAAGATTCCTCCAACGAAAACATTCACTATATTTACAGTCATATATGCAACAGTTAGTAGGTAAGACATTCTGGGGGAAATAGATTCCTGTGTGGCTGATGGCGCAGTTCAGACATCTGCATTTTTTTTTGTTGAGTTTAACCTCTGCTGTTTTAAGTGTATTAGGACTATTATCTGTTATTGCCTTTTCCTGAGATGACTGAATGCTTGAAGTGAATGCTTGCACAGTCGTGGTATTCTCCACTAAGGGTACTGTCTTCCTCAGATCCTCTCATCACTTCTGTCCTCTGGTATATCCAGTCTTTATTTGGCAGAGCTATTTGTGGATCTTCCATTAATGTTTCCGTCTGTTATGAAGTTGGGCAGAATAATAGGGAATTGAAAAGCAGAATACGTTCCCTTTGAGAGGAAAAGTGTTCTTTAATTTGAGAGTTCAGCAGCGAAGAGAGTCTGTGAGCAGCTGTGGAAGACAGATTATTTTAAAATGGAAATATGTAACAGTTCATTTTGTTAATGGATGCCTGACTTTAATAAAGCCTAATTTGGCCTGTATAAAAGCTCTTTCATGTGAATCTTTCTATTTCCAATTCTTGTTTTGCTGTAATCAGTTTAGAAGGCTTGAGAATGGTTTCAAGATTTGGTGCAAGCCTTCCCTAGCAAACCCAAAAATACACGTGATTTACATTTTAGGTGTTGGAGCCTCAGCTGTGGCTTTTGTTTTTGAAGGGGACTTGTGTAGCCCCTTGGTGTCAATGATATGGCCTAAATGTTCGATGAAGATTTTTAAAAAATTCACGTTAAAAAATTCTTGGGACTGAATCTTAAAGTCTCTGTAAAATGGTATCCAAATTGTAGAGATGCTGTGACTGAATAATTGGCTAGTTAGCATTGGGCTCTACTTAAAAGCTGATCCAAGGCATGTTGAAATAACATAGGTGTAGGTCTGATCCCAAATGGAAGTCTCTTGTATTTGAATGTCCTTTTATGTGTTACAATCACAAAGTATTTCTGTGACTCAGGATCTACATTTTATCAAGAAATTGTTTTGGCTAAGGTCAATGTTACTGAAAAGCTGACCTTGAGCTAGTCCAACAAATACATTAAAAATAAAGAACAGTGGATGCCAGACATCTAAAACAAACAAAAATAGAAATTGTTGGAAAAACTCAGCAGATCTGGCAGTATCTGTGGAGTTAAAACCGAGTTAATATTTTGAGTCCAGTGATCCTGGATTTTTAAGCAGTCCCGTCTCATTACCAGTTTTGTGCATATTATATTTCAAGGACTAGGAGGCTGAGTGTTAAACGGTAGAAGCTTTGTTAAGGAGATGTTCATTTTACAAGCAGCAAGATAAGATGAGAATGGCTAATGACATCATCATTATGTCATGTGATCAACTCCGTGACAGTTCTCTATACTTAACACACATACATAACAAAATTGAAAAGCAAGACTCCAAATGCAGTAATCTCAGGATTATGCTCGGTGCTACAGGCTAGTGAACAGGATAATTGATTAAGTGAACACATGGCTGGAAACCAATTTAGTAGGGAGTTTTGTTAGTGCTGCAGGGTGGATTTAAACTAGCTTATTGAGGATGAGAACCTGCGGGGTAAACTGTATAGGAAAGAAGTTGAGTTGGTAGCAGGAATTAGAAAAGTAGCTCGGGAGACTAAAAACAAAGCTGAGCAACATGTATGTTTTGAGCACAGAATTATTTCTAAAAGACAAAGTTTAAGGACATTCTCTGCCTGAATGTATTCGCAACAAGGTAGATTCGTCCAAAGGCACAAATAGAGGAACATGGATATGCTGTAATTGCCATCACAGAAGCATGGCTGCAGGGTGGCTAGGATTGGGAACTGAATATGCTTGGATAGACAAGCATGAAACGGACAGGGAATTGCATTGATAGTAAGGGATGGGATCAGTACATTTTCCTACCAATCTGAGATCATCCCTTAATGTGTGGAATCAGTGTGGGTGAAAGTAAGAAACTGCAAGAGGCAGTAGATGTTTTCTAGATTTATTTATGGGCCACCAAATATTACTGGTAGTGTGGGGCATGGTATTAATCAGGAGATGAGAGAAGTATGTAGCATGGGCAGCACAGTGATCAAGAGTGCCCTCAATCTGCATATATACATGATGAAGGGCTCTGGCCCGAAACGTTGAATTTCCTGTTCCTTGGATGCTGCCTAACCTGCTGTGCTTTAACCAGCAACACATTTTCAGCTCTGATCTCCAGCATCTGCAGACCTCACTATATACATGGTAAGCCAACTGAGCACTCAAACTGTGAAGGGCAAGTTTTGGGAATATCTTGGGGATTGTTTTCTAGAGCAGTATGTTGAGGATCCGTTTAGTGGGCACACTATTTTTGATCTAGTATATGTTTAAAAAAAAGGGCTTATTAACAATCTTGTTGCAAAAGAAACTTTTAAGAATGAGTGAGCACAATGATAAAGTTTTACATTATTTCTGAAAGTGAGTGGGTTCATTCTGAAGCAAGAGTTTAAATTTGAATGAGGGAAGTTATCAAGGTATGAGTATCAGATCGGATGAAATGGATTGGGCTAAGTATGTTAAAAGGCATCTTTATACAAAGGTATTGGATAGTCGTTCGATACTATTACATGGCTTAGCAGCAACTATACATTACTTCAAGGTACAAAAACCCAAAAAGGGTCAGTTAGCTGTGGCTGACGCTTGCAATTAAGGATTGTGTGAGGTCAAAAGAAAAGGCATATAAAGTTGCCAGAAATTACAGTAATTCTGAAGCTTGGGAAGTTTTTATATTACAACAAAGGAGGATAAGAAACTGTTAAGGAAAGGGAGAATAATCTGATTGCCATCTATTCAGGGGGTACATGACTTATAGACACCCGATTTAAACAAAACGTCATCCTTATGAATGCAATCCTGTGAATGCTTATAATTTTAGAGCCATGATATACAGTCGTTTCCTGAACTTATGAACAGCTGTTTTACTTTGTCCTGCATTGTGCTCCAACTGCGTACAAATTGACCTCTGAACTGGCTCCAGAATGAAACCCGTTCACAACCCGAGAGCTACTTGTATATGTAAAGTAGAAACGTTTAGCTAAGGTGATTGTAGGTCATTTACAGGCAGTTGGGATAATTTATAACATGTTATAGAGATTTGTCTGAAAAACTATGAAGTTACAGTAAATCCCCTATTTGCAAAATCGCAAACGTGCCTATCCGCACCAAACAATAAGTAACAACAAAAATCAACTTTCATAAACAAAATATGACATTCCTGTCATATTGTTTAATCATTTTAACCTATTTTCAATGTGCTCTGCTTTTCTTCATCCGTGGGGCTTCTCAGGAACGAAACCCTTGCGAATAATGAGGAATGACTGTGCTTGTTGTCTGTTTCCACCCGATGAAGATGCAAGAAATCTCCCAGAATTTGATATCCAAGAAGCTACAGAGGATATGACGTTTTGAAGGAAATTAGTATTATAAGATAGTTCTGGAGAAATTAATGCTGCTGAAAGTTCATAAATCCCCAGGACCTAATGGTCTACACCCCAGAATGTTGAAGAAGTTGATAGGTTGGTCGTCATCTTCCAAAATTCCATAGTGCTGGACTGATTCTGCAGATTGAAAACAAGTAAACGTCACCCACCTCTTTAAGAAGGGAATGAGAACGAAAACAAGGCACTACAGACCTATTAGCTATCCATATGATAAAAACACATTGGGATAATAACAATCTAGTTGGGCAGTATAAGCATGGATTAAGGAATAGGAAATTGTTTGACAAGCTTTTTGGAGTTTTTTTGAGGATGATAATAAAATTGATAAATGATTGATGGATGATAGTATACTTGGATTTTCCAAATGCTTATGATAAGGTCCCAATTCACCTACCATAGGAAGCTGGTTAACAAAATTCAATAATATGGGATAAGAGGGCATGGACTGGCATGGATTAGAGATTGGCTAATAGATAGAAAACAGCAAGGATAAAGAGGTCATTGTCATATTGGCAGGCTGTGACTGGTGGATGCTGCAAGGATCAAAAGTTGGTTCCAGCTGTTCACAATACATGTCAGTGATTTGGATGCGAGGACCAAATGTAATATTTCTAAAGTTGCAGATGATTCAAAGCTCAGCAGGACACTGTGTTATGAGGAAGACATGAAGAGATTTCATGAGGGTTTTGACCAACTTATTGATTCTGTGAGAACACGGTTTATGAGATGCAGTGTGAAAATATGTGAAGTTATCTGCGAGAAATAAGAGATGTTCGGAGTATTTCTTAAATGTAAGAAAATGGAAAGTGCAAATGCACAATGAGGCCTGGCTGCCCTTCACAGCAGGCCACTGAAGGTTTAAATGTAGGTGCAGGAAGGTACTTGGAATGTGCCTGTATTGCAAGAGAATTAAGAGTACAGGATAAATTAAGTCTGTCTTGAGTTGTAGAGGAGCTTGGTTAGTTTGCCTACTGTGTGTCGTCTACCTGTTTCAAATGTTCAAATTTGTTCCTCGAATCATGGGATTGTCTAAGGAAGAAAGATTGTTCAAACTAGGCTCTGATTTAGAAGAATGTGAGGTGATCGTATTGAAGCTTACAGAATAATGAAAGGGATAGACAGTGTAAATATATTAAGATGTTTTCAATGCCTAAGGAATCTCAAACCAGCAGCACAATTTATAAATAATGGAAATATCACTGAGAACCAGGTTAGGAGAAATATTTTTTGCTTCAAGGATTAAGTATCTTTTTTAAATTATCTACACCAGACAGCAGTGGAAGCTCAGTCATTGAGTACATTTAAAGTAGAGATTGATAAGATTTCTGATGACTGTTGATGGGATTACTGGTTATGGGATAGTGTGGGTAAAAGGCATTTAAGTGTTCAAGCAGCCATGATTATATTGAATGGTGGAACAGGCTCGATGGGCTACATTGCCTACTTTAATTCTGATTTTAAATTGAAAATGAAACTCACTAACTTTAACATAGAAATGCTGCAATTTAAAAACTATTCTATTTTATTTTTCAGGAGTTGGATTATGAAGAGGAGCCACTCTTGAGAGCAGGTTGCAAGGAATATTTCTGGTTACTTTGTAAACTGATTGATAACATTCATGTAAAAGATGCTAGTCAGGTATGCAGTTATGAGTTCATTTGTTCCTTAATGTTGACAATTAATGATGGACCAATAGCCTACTGTTGCAATTGCTGACAGTCCCTCATTTTTATAATCTGAACGTTCTTTTATATTTATCTTAAGCACTATTCCACTAAGCTGCATGCTTGTGTGCTGCAAAATAGGCCATTTGGATATTTATAATCAACCTATTTAGAGCTGTTAATACACACCTCAAGAGCAGGTGGAACGTGAACCCTGGCCGTGTATATCAAAAGTAGGGACACTACCACTGCACCAGAAGAACCCAATAAACAATGCATCTAAATATTTTCTGATCAACTTGTTCAGCAATGTTATTACATGTTGCTGGAACAGGTGGAACTTGAACCCAGGCTTCCTGTCTCATGTTTGGAAATACTGCCCCTATACCACAGGCCTCTATAAACCAGTCCAATTAAGTATTTCAAATCATGCTCAGACATGTTACAATATACATTAGAAACAGGTGGGACTTGAATCTGGGCCTCCTGACCCAGAAAACAGACCATTGAGATATTTTCAAATCAACCTATTCAGAAAGATGCTTTGATTTACCTCTGGAGACGTATATGCTGGCCAAATGGCCCAGAGTTAAGGACAATATCATTGCTCCACGAGAGCCGCCAAAGGTACAGAATGTAGCCATTTCTAATTAACGTGTTTGATGATGGTATTACATACCTCAGGCCATGTAGGACTTGAACCTGGGTCTCCTGACTCAGAAGTAAGGTCATGACCATTGTGCCACAGGAAGCTGATAAAACAGTCCATCTAGGTATTTCTAATCAATCTGTTCAGGTATGTTACATACGTCTGAAATAGGTGGGACTTGATTCCGCTACCTGGCCCAGAGGTACGAACACTACCATGGTGCTTCGAACCCATGAAGCAGTCCATCTGGATATTTTGCAACCATCTGTTCAGATATGCTATGACAGACTTAGGTATCATGGTTCAGAGGTAGGGGCTATGACTGTGCCATAATAACCCTGAAACTGTCCGTCTAGGTATTTACTCGTCGACCTGTTCAATGAGCACCTCTGGAGCAAGTGGAACTTGAACCCAGGCTTCCTGGTTCAAACATAGGAACATTACCACTGTTCCACACCAGCATATCATTCGAGTTTAACCTTAAGATCACCACACCTCAGGCGAGGGGCACGATAAGAAGGTTCATGGTAACCTTGGCCAGTGTGGGAACTGAACTGTCACAGTTGCTGTCACTGTGCATCACAAATCAGCCAATAGATTTAACTGACACCACACCCCTCCTCCCCCAGCTCTATGAAATTCTTATGCTGGATACACTTTGAAGCCAGATTTGTTTGGGGCATGTAAATTCCGTTTTAAGTGATGTAAAGGTGATGTCAAAATGCCAGCTAGACATTTTTGAAGAATATTGTTTATTACTTGAATTCAGGCCACTGGCTCAGTGATGGGGACACTACCATTGCACCACAAGACCTCTTCAGGTTATGTTTTTGGATATTTTTCCAGTCAATCTGTTCAGTGATATTATGCTACTAGAGCGGTTAGGACTTGAACTGAGCCTTCTATTCCAGAGGTAGGGCCACTACTGCTGTGCCACTGCTACTAAGCCACAAGAACCTTTCTCTGACAGTCAACCTTTTTTTATTTCTAGTCAAACTGTTTAGGATATTATTACATACCTCTGGAGCAGGTGGAACTTGAAACTGGGCCTCCTGATCTAGGGATAGGGACATTACCATTGTATCATACAAGTCCCAAACAGTCCACATAGTGTCCTGCACCTAGTCGCTAACGGTTGCATTATTCCTGATAGGTAACTGAGATTTACTGCTATTGTACTCATGACCAAAGATTTGGTAGACTCCACCATGTCAGAAAATTAATGAGCATGACCTAAAAAGATACGATGAAATCGGTGGAATTAACAATCAAACTCTACTCCAGTCAGTTATTGAAATCCGTAGTTATGTCAGCACTTCTGTTTACTATGCCTTCCTTCCTTATTGCCATTTCCCTCTTTGAGATTCCTGTTTGCTCACTTCCTCCCCCTCTTGACATTCCTACTTGTCACTGTACTTGCTCCCAGTCTCTCTTTGAAACTTCAAGACTGCATTCATAGGACATAGAATATTACAGTCAGTTCAGGCCCTTTGGCCCTCGATGTTGCGCCTACCTGTGAAATCAATCTGAAGTCCATCTTTCCAACACTGTTCCATTATATGCTTATTTAAATGCCCTTAAAGTTGATGAGTCTATTATTGTTGCAGGCAGTGTGTCACCGGCCCCTAATACTCTGAGTAAAGAAACTACCTCTGACATCTGTCCTATATCAATCACCCTGAATTTAAAGCTATGTCCCCTCGTGCTAGCCATCACCATCCGAGGAAAAAGGCTCTCCCTGTCTATCCTATCTAACCCTATGATTATCTTATGTGTCTCAATTAAGTTACCTCTCAACCTTCTCTCTAATGAAAACAACCTCAGGTCCCTCAGCCTTTCTTCGTAAGATCTTCCCTCCACACCAGGCAGCATTCTAGTAAATCTCCTCTGAATACTTTCGAAAGCTTCCACATCCTTCCTATAATGCAGTGACGAGAACTGTGTGCAATATTCCAAGTGCAGTAGTGAGGAGTTCTTAAAAAGATTGAATTAGTAAATAGCTCAGAGTTCTTACATTGTAAGAGTTAACAAGGTGATTTCTGAGCCATTTAGTAGCACAGATCTCATTTTGCTGCAGCTAGTGTTGTTGACATATAAAAGGAAGATTGCTTCCAAAAATATTCATTGTATAAAAGCACATTTTAAGGAAGTTTGTAAACCGTTTTAGGTTCCTGTGGGTGGAATAAATGCCACTGCAATAAAAACAACCCTCCACAGTCATTCTTCCTCCTGGAGTTCCATTTTCTTTGTTCTCAGTGCTCTCTTTCCCAATTTCCAGTTATACTTTTCCCCTTAATTTACAGGGACTCTGCATTTCTTTGATCTTCAGCCTCCAATTCATACAAGTGTACTATCTCCAAATTCAGAGGCACTTCATTTCTGCCTGATTACATTTGTTGATGTGAAGAAATTAGTGAGCTATTCTCTTTACAATTCAACCTCCAAGCTCAAAAAAAACACCAAATAAATGTTTTTCTCCCACCTTCTTTAATTTTAAAAGACAGAGCTCCTTAATTCTTTCTATTTTGAACTTGTAAGATTGAAGCAAAAGATTCTTGTCTTCAACCAAGGCTACAAATTCAACGTTTCTTGGCTTCTTCAACAATTAAAATGTGAGCCACAGTATAAAAACAAACATATGCCTTTTTTATCTGTGACAATATAGTGTTATGATTCTAAGCTTAAAATCTCGAGGTCCTGAGTTCTAATGTCGTCGTCATAAATTATAAACATAATTTAGTCAATCTGATCATTTGTGGTCAGCATCTTCACTGTCAGTGGCTGAAGCTGACATTCTTTCTTCTTTCACGCCTATGGACATGTTCTGTATTTGTATTTTGATTTTCTTTTTGGTGTTGATCCACATTTTATCTTGATATTAGCGCACATATTTATTCTGCACATGGCTTGAAAATATTACAAGGAATATTATGACTTACAGATGTAGCATGTATTGTCAAAATTATTTTAATTCTATCCTTTGATTATTTTTCTATTGTATTTTACCATTTTGTGGATTATGAAACATTTTTGAGCAATTTGTGCCCAGGCATGCGAATAAAACACGGAACAAACTCATCATGTTAAATCTTGTAAAAGGATTTAAAGCTCATTATTTGAAAGTGGTGATGAACATTTAAAATATGTGAGAATACAAAAACAAACTTATCTCCAGTTGAATCTGATTTTTACTTTTCTGATAGAGTTTCTTGTCTAGTTTCTGACCCTCACATTAATTGGACATAAGCCAGGAGAGTAATCAAATCAGTTTTGATTTGCAGGAACTAGCATTGCATATTAGCACTTCTTAATTTCTTAGAATAATATCTCAAATTTCTAACATTTAATAGTTTTCTTCATGGTCAATCTTCCACCTGCTAGTCCTCTTTTAGTCAGTAACTTAGTTTGGTGCAGTAAGGCACATTTAGTTACAGGAAGCCAGGTTCCAAATTTAATGCTGGGAAACTGGCTTTGGCATGAGGGAAAAGCAGAAAGGAGAATTTGGAAGAGAGAGGCTCATGAGCGATGATGGTGAAGACAGGGGTTGGGCAAGTGAGGGTGAAGATGGTGATCAGACTCTGACACCATGAAGGTTATACTTAATAAAGGTTGTTTCCCAAAATACTACAATATGTATCTCTGCCTGGCTCATAGTGATTTGTAGGATACTTTGCATTCCAAACAGTTGTCATAAAGCTATGTGATGGAAACTAAATTATGGAATGTATGCATGGTACCAAACATGTTTGGTGATGTGCACTGTTTTTAATATATTATGAGTAAGGACCTTGTTATGAAGGTTTTTTTCATTGAGAGTGGTCTCACCCTGGATAACATTGGAAATTCCTTTTTATTCACTCGTGGGATGTGGACATTGTTGGCTGGGTCAGCATATTTTTAAAATTTATTTGTAGGATGTTGGCATTGCTAGCTGGCCAGCATTTATTACCCATCTTTTGTTGCTCTTGAGAAGGTGGTGGTGAGCTGCCACCTTGAATTGCTGCAGTCCATCTGCTGTGGTTTGACCCACAATGTCATTGGAGAGTGAATTCCAGGATTTTGACACAGTGAAGGAACGGTGATCTATTTCCAAGTCAGAATGGTGAGTGGCTTGGAGGGAAACTTCAAGGCAGTGATGGTCCTGTGGATCTCCTTCCCTTGTTGTTCTCAATGCTTGTGGATGTAGTGCCAATCAAACAGGCTGTTTTGTTGTGCATGGTGTAAAACTTCTTGAGTATTGTTGAAGCTGCACTCATCCAGACTAGTGAGGAGTATTCTATCACACTCCTGACTTGTGCTTTGTAGATGATGGACAGGCTTTGGGGAGTCAGGGGATGAGTTATATGCTGCAGTATCCTAGCCTCTGACCTGCTCTTGTAGCTCATGTGTTTGTGTGGCGAGTCTCGTTGAGTTTCTAGTCAATGGTAGCCCCCAGGGGTTGATAGTATGGGATTCAGTGATAGTAACATTATTGAATGTGAAGGGGCGGTGGTGATGGTGATGGCCATAGCCTAGCACTGGTGTAACATGAATGTTACTTGCCACTTGTCAGCCCAAGCCTGGAGATTATCCCAATTTTGTTGCATTTGAACATGGGCTGCTTCAGTATCTGAATAGTCATGAACATTGTGCAAACATCAGTGAACATCCCCACTTCTGACCTTATGATGGAGGGAAGGTCATTGATGAAGTAGCTGAAGATGGTTGGGCCTAGGACACTAACCTGAGGAACTCCTGCACGGATGTCCTGAAGCTGACATGACTGACCTCCAAAGACCACAATCATCATCCTTTATGACACTGACCGGCGGAGAGTTTGCCCTCTGATATCCATTGATTTCAGTTTTGCTACCGCTCTGTAATGCCACACTCTGTCGAATGCGGCCTGGATGTCAAGGGCTGTCATTCTTACCCCACCTTTGGAATTCAGCTCTTTTGTCCATGCTTGACTCAAGGCTGTAATGAGGTCAGGAGGTGAGTGGCCCTGGTGGAACCGAAGCTGGGCGTTACTAAGGAGGTTATTGCTGAGCAGGTGATGCTTGACAGCACAGTTGATATCTTCCATAACTTTACTGATGATTGAGAGTAGACTAATGGGGCAGTGGTTGGCTGGATCGGACTTGTCCTGTTTTTTTGTGTACATGACATACCTGGGCAATTTTCCACATTGTCAGATAGGTGCCGGGAATGTAACCGTACTAGAAGAGTTTGGCAGGTGAGTGGCAAGTTCTGGAGCATAAATCTTCAGTATGTTGCTGATGTTTTGTCAGGGTTCATAGCCCATCCCATTTATTGCTCATCCCAAATTGCCCTTGAGAAGGTGGTGGTAAATGGTCTTCTTGAACTGCTGCAATCCATTTGTGTCGGTACACCCACAATGCCTTAGGGAGGGAGTTCTAGGACTTTGATCCTATGAAACTGAAGTAAAGATGATATATTTTCAAGTCAGGGTGACTTGAAAGGTAACTTGCAGATGATGGTGCTCCCATGTTTCTACTGTATAATGAAATGTAGAGTTGGTAATATGATGAGAGAAGTCAAATAAAGCAGGAATAATTTTTGCCTGCAAAATCTGTCATAGTTCTCATACAGGTGAGGTATACATACATAAACATTAAGAACTGAAATGCACCATACAGCCCCTCTTAGTCTGCTCTGCCATTCAACCAGATTATGGCTGATCTGATTGTAACTTCAAATCTGTATTCATGCCTACCCTTGATAACTTTTCACTGCTTTTCTAAACAAGAACATCTGTGTATGATTTCAAAATATTTGAGGACTTTTCCTGAAAAGTTACAGAAACAGAGAGTACCAAAGACACGACACTGAGAGAAAAGAATTCACCTCATCTCTCTTTCTAAGTAGGTGACTTCTAACTTGTACAATAACTGCATTTCTACATTTTCCCAAAAATCTCATCTATCCTGTCAAAGACCTCTCGCGATCTTGTGTTTCCGACAAGTCATCTCTTACTCATCTAAACTCCAACAAATGCAAGCTTCACTTGTCCAATCCTTTCTCATGAGACAACAAGCCCACTCCAGGTCAGTGAACTTTCCCTGAATCACGATAGGATCCTTCCTTAAATAAAATGACAGATGTCGTGCACGGATGTAGACATAAGTGTCTGATATAACTGAAACATAGCTTCCCACTTTGATGTTCAATTCCCATTGCAATAAATGATAACATTCTGTTAGCTTTCCTAATGACTAGCTACATCTACGTAGTAACATTAGCACATAGGAGCCCAGGCCTCTCTACATATCAGACCTCTGCAAACTTTCTCAATCTAGATAATCTGCTTTTTTTTTAGTCTTCCTGCTAAAATGGGAAATTTCACATTTTCTGCATTATAGTCCACTTGTCACATCTTTGCCCTTTTACTTAACCTACCTATATATATTTTTGTGTAGCTTCCTATGTTCTCTTAACTTGCTTTTTTTCCTTCCTTTATGCTGTCAGCATATTAAGCAACCATATCGCTCTCCTATCATACTTTTGTATAAACTTGTGAACAGTCTTGAGATACCCATCTTGCTGACCTGTTTTTAAAAGAAAACACCAGTGATATACCTCCAGTTAGCTAGGCAATCCTCTGTCCGTGTCAATGTGCTATCCCTTTCTGCAATAACCTTTTGGTATAGCAGCTTATCAGATTCCTTCTGGAAATTGAAATACACTACTGTCTCGGAAGAAATGAGGACTGCGGACGCTGGAGATCAGAGTCAAGAGTGTGGTGCTGAAAGAGCACAGCAGGTCAGGCAGCATTAGGAATGAGGCTTATGGGCCAAGGGGCTGAGAGATAAATGTCACTGCTTCTCGTTTAACCATAGCACATGTTACCTCCTCAAGTAACTCCAATAGATTGGTCAAGCCTGGTTTCCCTTTCACAAAAGCATTGGTGCCTGATTTCTTTGAACCTGTCCAAGTGCCCTGCTGTAACCTCTTTAATAACAGCTTCTGTCATTTTCCCTATGATAGATGTTAAACTAACTGGTCTGTAGTTATCTGCTGGTGTCTCCCTTTTTGAAATGAGTTATGTTCACTAACTTTCAATCTAATAGACTGTCCCCGAAGCAAGGGTGTTTTGGAAAATTTAAACTAATGTGTAAACTATCTCACTAGCCTCTTCTTTTCAGATTCTAGAATGAAGTCCATTAGGACCCAAGCACTTGTTGGCTTGCAGCTTCAGCAGTTACTCTGTGTCACGTGATTCTTCTGAGTTTCTCACTTTCATTTCCTGAATTGCCACCTCTTCTGGGATGTTAATGGTGTCCACTATATTGAATGCTAATGTGAACTAATGTTTCTTCCTTTTTTTATCTTTTTTGAATATCCTCTCCATTTATCCGATCTGTCACCTGTCATTGTGCAATTATATATATTTGGTTTAAGACTCCCTTTGACATTTGTAGTTAACCACTGATGGCAAGTCTGTCCCTTGGAATTTTGCTTAAGTTGTTGGAAAGTATCTATTGAGTATACAGATATCTGTATAGTTGACCAAATAGCCAGTTTACTTTAGATTGTTTTCACGCCTCATAATTCCTTGTATTTAAATTTTTAATGAAGGTTAAGACCCATTTATCTTTTCCTGAAACAGAATGTAAAATTTATTAATATTACACTCACTGCTGTATAGTGAGGATCTTCACAGTGCAATCATTAATTAATTCTATATCATTGCATAATACGAGGTCTACTCCAGCCAACTCCAGAACGTGATGTTCAAAAAACCTATTCTATTAGAAAACATGTATTAATTCCTCATCCGAGGATACTTTTGCCCATCTGACATTTCCAATCTACATCTAGATTAAAATCTCCCGTGACTATCGCTGTACCATTTTTGACAGCCTCTAATTACTACTTCCTTAATGTTACACTTTACTATGTGGTTGCTGTTAAGGGGCCTGTGTATTCCCACAAGTCTCTTTTCCTCATAATTTCTCATTTCTACCTCAAATTGTTTCCATATCTTGTTTTCTGGACCTTGAGTCATTCTTTTTTATTATGGTAATATAGTAATTAATGAACAATGCCACTCCTCCGCCTTTTCTGAGTTTTCTGTTAATTTTAAATGTCTCATATCTTTGAAGATTCAGGTCTTAAGCAGCAAATATTTACATTTTTTTTGTCCGTTGTTTGTATTTAGTTCGTGTTAGTTTTTAGAAGGAAAACGTAGTGATATGTAATGGAAAGATAATGTATATATCCTTTGCTAAGTTGCAGGTTGTGCATATAACATGCATCATGCACAGTGAGCTTGCCTAAGTGAACATAATTTGCAGTCAGTTTATCAGTCTCCAAACTTCAGTTGTTGGGGTAAAGAGTACACAAAGGAGAATTATTTGGACAGTTTATCCATACTTTGTGGAGGTGTCAGTGTTGGACTAGGGTGGGCAAAATTTAAAAAAATCATGCAACACCAGGTCATGGTCCAATAGTTTATTTGGAAGTACAAGCTTTCAGAACGCTGCTCCTTCATTAAGTAGCTAGTTGAAGGAGCAGATCTTCAAAAGCTTGTACTTCTAAATAAACCTGTTGGACTATAACCTGCTGTTGTGAATTTTAACTTTATCCATACTTTGTCATACACTTTGTCACAGGTTCAGAATGGGATTGGAGTGATTAGTAGTCTGTTGACTAAGTGGATTAAAACAAGGACTGCAGATGCTGGAAACCAGAGTCTAGATTAGAGTGGTGCTGGAAAAGCACAGCAGGTCAGGTAGCATCCGAGGAGCAGGAAAATCGACGTTTCTGGCAAAAGCTCTTCATCAGGAATAGAGGCAGACTAAGTGGAGCCTGGGTGAGACAGAGAACAAGGATTTACAGAAACTGAATTATTCAGAAGGAACAATGTATCTTTCATCTACAAAGATAGAACTAAAGTCCAGAATTTCACGTTTCCTCATCCCCCACCCCCCACAGCATCCTAGAGCCAACCCTCCAACTTGGCACTGCCTTCTTGAACTGTCCTACCTGTCCATCTTCCTTCCCATGTATTTGTTCCACCCTCCGCTCTGACCGATCACCACCTCCACACCTGCATCTACCTATCGACTTCCCAGCTATCTTTCTCCCAACCCTAACTCCCACCCTCCTGTTGATCACTCAGTCCTCCCCATACAGACACGTGTGCGAGCGCACACCCACACGCGCGCGCGCACACAGAAGCATGGATGCGTGCACACACATGCATACCTGCTGTGCTTTTCCAGCACCACACTTTTCGACTAAAGTGCAGAAAGTTGACCATAGCATCTTTTGAGCAGATAGCTGTCCAAACTGAAGGACTGGCGAAAGGAGGATGTGATCTGGCAGTTGTCGGGGATTCAGTAATCAGAAGTTGAGATTCTTTGTAAACAAGATTGAGAGTACCAGATGGTACATTTTCAACCTGCTGTCAGAGTGAGAGCTTTCCTAAGCTTGCAAGTTATTGTAGTAATAATTCAATGATTCTGATCCATGTTGGGACCCAGCAGTGTGGGAAAGTAGTAGGTTAGAGGTCATATTTGGAGAGTACCATGAAATAAATTAAGAAGCATGTCCCAGAGGATTGCAATCTCTGGATTATTATCTGAACATTATAGCTTGAAGGCATGGTTTGAGGAGTTGTGGATGAAACTGAACACAGTATAATAATCAGCGAACATCTCACTTCTGACACTATTGATAGAAAGAAGGTCTTTGATGAAACAAACAAATTAATTGGATCTAGTTAATGAATCTCACAACACGAGGTTAGAGTCCAACAGGTTTATTTGAAAGCACTAGATTTCGGAGTGTCACTCCATCAGGTGGTTGTGTCCAGCACCGGCACCTCCAAATAGTTGGATCTAGGACACTGAAATAAAAATAAAATACCGAGAATGCTGAAAGTCTGGAATTAAAATAGAAAATGCTGGCCAAGTGGGCCTGGCAGCACCTGTGGTTTAAAAAACGGCCGAGTTAACATTTCAAGTGCAATATCACTTTTTTTTCAGAAGTTCCATTCGTTGAATTATTCCTCTTCTAACAATTAACATTTAGTATAAATGTTTAACTCAACTTCAGTTCCCCCCACCTGCCAATCTAATGTTTTTTGATTGAGACATCTCATTTCATTTAGAAGGTGAATAGGATTAATGTTCACCTCTGTCATTTCCTGGGAAGATAAGTGCGAGAATAGAATGGGCAGTAAATTCTCTGTAGGCAATTCATTTTCGGTACTATTTCAGAAATTAGAAGTGCATCATTTGTGATAAAGACATAGATTTCAGGACCGGGATCTAAATGAAATTCCGGTTGTAGCTCTGTTTTCTGCAGGCTGGAAAGCAAATTGTTTCCTCCGCATGTACATCTTAGCCTTTATTTCAAAAGTTCATCTGCTTTCTGCAGATGATCAATGTTATTTAAAAGGACTTGCTTCTCATTGTTTTTTTGTACATGTAAAGGGAGATATTTGATCTCCACCTCAGGTTTCATTTATAAAGACAGGATCATCACTCATGAATTGTTTCCTCAGCTAACAATTTATGGTGCTCTTGGAGTTCTGACTATTTTTGTAAAAGGAAGACTTTTTCCTCCTGTTGTATCTCAATTCATTTTATAAACTTCTTGTGAACACATGCTGTCTATGCACAGAAATCTTATGCTACCTCTTTATTTCGGAAATCTTATGCTACCTCTTTATTTCATCCTCGGAAGCTTGATAGTAATGTGTAATTAATAATAACTGTGCTTTTAACTTCACTGTCTTTTTGAGTTACTCAGTTCCAATTCTTGTTTAACTTTGACCTGTTTCAGCCCTTTTGATACTTGAATTCACAGCTTCACCAAGGCATTCTATTTCTCTATAATTTGTATGGTTTCTACACTGGAAAGACATTTGGGTGTTGCCATAGCTTGCTGGGAAGACACCATTGCAGTCTCCGACTGCCACTTATATAGATCAACAATTTCTGAACATTAAATAGTGGAATGATCCAATTTGGACATAAGCATATCCTTTCTCCTGAATAGCTTTTTTTATTAACCTCTTGTCACCATTTTACTACCACTTTGCCTGAGAAAAATATCTTATGGTCCTCAGAAGTATCGACTTCTTAGACAGTTACAACCTAGGGTGATGGATTTTGAAACTTTCTTGGTGAAATTTGAAATGTTCTATTGCGTTTTCAGCAAATCACCTCACGATGGCCTATCTTATTACGGTAAGCATATTGTTCAGCATTGCTGGTTGGGCATGGTTGGCATCAATGTGGAATTTTCCTGCTGGAATGCAGACAGGAATTGAAGATGGGAATGGCATCCTATTCCTTTGTGGTTGTTGTCTTCTGGTTGTGTTAGTAGACCTCTGATTAATGAAATGGCTTGAGTCAGAGTCAGTGTGCTGACCGCAGGGAAATTCTCTGTCACCTGAAATAAGAAATCTGTTCTGCTTACAACGTTCAGCCTATCTGATATTCATACTTGCGGAACGTTTCAGAGAACACCTCTGGAACACCCGGACCAACTAACCCAACCACCCTGTGGCTCAACACTTCAACTCCCCTTCCCACTCCACCAAAGACATGCAGGTCTCCTCCATCGCTAGACCATAGCAACACGACAGCTGGAGGAAGAGCACCTCATCTTCCGCCTAGGAACTCCCCAACCACAAGGGATGAACTCAGATTTCTCCAGTTTCCTCATTTCGCCTCCTCCAACCTTGTCTCAGTCCCAACCCTCGAATTTAGCACCACCTTTCTAACCTGCAATCTTCTTCCTGACCTCTCCGTCCCCACCCCCACTCCAGCCTATCACCCTCACCTTATCACTCTCACCTTAACCTCCTTCCACCAATTGCATTTCCAATGCCCCTCCCCTAAGTCCCTCCTCCCTACCTTTTATCTTAGCCTGCTTGGCACACTTTCCTCATTTCCCACCCTCCACCTCCTACTAGACTCACCTTGTCTTTTTTCTGTAGCACTCTGCTGCCTCTGGTTTTTTCTTCCAGCCATCTTTGCCATTTGCCTTTGGTTCTGTGTGTCTGGTCACCATCAGTCACTGTATTTACATCATATCTGTGCTATTGTAAGTGAACTTTAAATAATTATAAAGAATGGATGGTATAAGAGAACATCTTCTGGACCCTTCCTAATCAATCTCCAATTCCTCATAATCTGACATCACTGACATTTTTGATAGCTGTTCTTAGAGTAGATGTGTAATTAACCCTTTATCTCTTCACGTGGAGATGTCAGATATTTTCGTTTCTTATGTTAAGCCAGTATTGAGGCATCTAGAATAAATATTTGTTGACTTCTTTCTGACTGTGTATATCACTGTGCTCTGGTTCATCTGTCTTTCTTGTTGGGCAACTGTACCCATGGATGGTAATGGAGAAGTCTCGGACATTGGCTGTAAGGTATAATTAAGTAAGACAACTATATCAGATTTTCTTAATTGGTCTATGTTGTACTCTCCTAACTTTGGCACATGTCCCCAAATCTCAATGGAGATGAGTTTGGAGGGTTGACATGGCAGTGTACATCTGGTCCAGAGACCAACATTTGGGTCATCTATCTGATCTTCCTTTTCTTTGACAGTTTGATACAACTCAGTGGTTTGCTAGACCTCTTGAAAAGGGCATTTAAGAGTCAAACACAGTGCTGTAAGTTTGGAATCATATCTGGTAGAGCAGACTGAATTAATACAGCAGAAATTTCCGTTCCGAAAGGCTACTGGTGAACCAAACTTTTTAAATTTTAAACACATACTGATTGTTTCAAGATCATTAATGAGAGAAAAAAATTCTCTAGCTGCAGTGGTGAATCTTGAACTATTTCTGCAGAGCATTTTTTCAGGTTTCTGGATTAACAGCCCAGTAATATTATAATATGCTTCTATTCCCTTTTATTCAACAGTATCATTTCACTTTTAAATTAAATTTACATCAGTTTTAACAAAAATTTAATAACGTTTGTTAATTTCTTTATTTGAAAACAGCATTTATTTAACTCCCAGCATTTAAGAGTATATTGTTGCAATCTTATCTTCATTATGTCATATAATTAACTTTACATTGGTATGTTGTGCGCAACTTTTCAAAGTCATGGTCTTTGAGCTTGAAGTATCCACTAGATCAGCCAGAATTTATACATTTGCAGTTGGATTTATTGAATCAGTAGAAATTAGGTAACTTGATAATGTGTTAAATGTCACAAGGAGTAATATCGTAGAGGTATATTCTTTGGTTCAACGTGAATGATGGCAGAGGATTTTTCACAGTATTTACATCATTGTTAATTTTGAGTAGTTTTGCAGCTATTGAATCATACAGTTTGTTTAATGCAGTTTTTCAGAGAACATTATAGACTGCTGTTGGTAGAATCTCAAGCTTTGTGCGTCTCCGATTTTAATTGCTACACTAATAGCCACCATGCCTTGTAGTTCTTGAGGCTATAACCCTGGAATTCATTCCCTGAACCTTTCTTACTCTCAACCTTTTTTTGTCCTTTTTAATATACATCATGAAACCTACCTCTTTGACCAAGCTTTTGGCTATACCTGATGTTTCTTTGAGAGGTTTTTAGATTTTTTTAAAAAATTAATTCTTCTCTGAAGTACCTTTTGAATATTTTGCTACTTTAAAGGCATTGTTATGATTGTGTTGATACTGTATGTATGTTATTATCAATTTTTTTCTGCAGACAACACTGTTAGATTTGGATGCCTTGGCAAGACATCTTGCTGACTGCATTCGCAGGTTGGTCAACATAAATTTAAAAGCTTTTCTCAGGATTACATTGTTATTGTATTGTTGCATATTTATTTCTTTTCTTTCCCTTCCCCTTTTTTATGTAGCAGGGAAATCCTTGATCAGCAAGATAGTAACATTGAAGATGATGGACTTACAGGACTTCTGCGACTTTGCACAGTGGTCATAAAGCACAAGCCTCCATTTAAATTCTCTCGAGAAGGGCAGGTAAATGAAAATAGCATTTTAGAGTGATAAAGCACAGTAAGTGGCCACTTGGGCCGGTGTGGATGTATAACCTCTTTAATTGAGCAGCCTTGATTGGTCCTCCATCATTGCTTTCTGTTAAAGATCCTTGAAATGCATCGTGCTTAAATACCTGTAGAAGTCTCATTCAAAATTATTTATGGAATCTACTTCCACTATCTTATGAGATAGCGAGTTCTGGGCCTTAGCAACTCTGAGTGAAAATGTTCCACCTCCTCTCCCATCTGTTTGGGAGAGTTTGGTGTACTAGGGATGTGTCAGTGGACTAGCAGTCTAGAATCTCAGGCTGATGTTCTGAGGACATAGGTTTGAATCTCAGTGTGGCCAATGGTGAAATTTGAATTCAATAAAAAAAAACCTGTAGTTAAAAGAAGAAGGCTAGACTAATAGTGACCATTGATCATTGTAAAAGCCCACCTGGTTTTCGGGAAGGAAATCGGCCATCCTTACCCACAGCAATATGGTTGACTTGTAACTGCTGTCTGAGAATTGGGGGATGAGCAATAAATGAGGGTCTGGTCAGCAATGTCCACATTGCATGAACAAATAGAAAACTGTTCCATTTCTGATGGGTTTGAACCAATGACCACTAATGGATCCACACACCAAAGGGATTTTGTTTTCCCCAACTTGCTCATCAAAACCTCTCTTCTTCAA